>NW_025901258.1:0-15925 GCF_022539505.1 Lolium rigidum
TTATCGCACAACAAGCAACTTAATAAGAGATAAAGTGCATAAGTACATATTCAATACCACAATAGTTTTTAGGCTATTTCTCCCATGAGCTATATATTGCAAAGGTAAAGAATGGAAATTTTAAAGGTAGCACTCAAGCAATTTACTTTGGAATGGCGGAGAAATACCATGCAGTAGGTAGGTATGGTGGACACAAATGGCATAGTGGTTGGCTCAAGGATTTTGGATGCATGAGAAGTATTCCCTCTCGATACAAGGTTTAGGCTAGCAAAGTTATTTGAAACAAACACAAGGATGAACCGGTGCAGCAAAACTCACATAAAAGACATATTGTAAACATTATAAGACTCTACACCGTCCTCCTTGTTGTTCAAACTCAATACTAGAAATTATCTAGACTTTAGAGAGACCAATTATGCAAACCAAATTTTAGCAAGCTCTATGTATTTATTCATTAATGGGTACAAAGTATATGATGCAAGAGCTTAAACATGAGCACAACAATTGCCAAGTATCAAATTATTCAAGACATTTTAGAATTACTACATGTAGCATTTCCCGATTCCAACCATATAACAATTTAACGAAGAAGATTCAACCTTCGCCATGAATACTATGAGTAAAGCCTAAGGACATATTTGTCCATATGCAACAGCGGAGCGTGTCTCTCTCCCACACAATGAATGCTAGGATCCATTTTATTCAAACAAAAACAAAAACAAAAACAAACCGACGCTCCAAGCAAAGCACATAAGATGTGATGGAATAAAAATATAGTTTCAGGGGAGGAACCTGATAATGTTGTCGATGAAGAAGGGGATGCCTTGGGCAGCCCCAAGCTTAGACGCTTGAGTTTTCTTAAAAAATGCAGGGGTGAACCACCGGGGCATCCCCAAGCTTAGAGCTTTCACTCTCCTTGATCATATTGTATCATCTCCCTCTCTTGATCCTTGAAAACTTCCTCCACACCAAACTCAAAACAACTCATTAGAGGGTTAGTGCACAATCAAAATTTACATGTTCAGAGGTGACATAATCATTCTTAACACTTCTGGACATTGCACAAACCTACTGAAAGTCAATGGAATAGAAAAATCAATCAAGCATATCAGAAGAGGCAATGCGAAATAAAAGGCAGAATCTGTCAAAACAGAACAGTTCGTAAATACGAATTTTATTGAGGCACCAGACTTGCTCAGATGAAAATTCTCAAATTGAATGAAAGTTGCGTACATATCTGAGGATCACTCACGTAAATTGGCATAATTTTCTGAGTTACCTACGGAGAATTAGGCCCAGATTCGTGACAGCAAAGAAATCTGTTTCGCGCGAGTAATCCAAATCTAGTATGAACCTTACTATCAACGACTTTACTTGGCACAACAATGCACAAAACTAAGATAAGGAGAGGTTGCTACAGTAGTAACAACTTCAAAGACTCAAATATAAAATAAAAGTACTGTAGTAAAAACATGGGTTGTCTCCCATAAGCGCTTTTTTTTTAACGCCTTTCAGCTAGGCGCAGAAAGTGTGTATCAAGTGTTATCAAGAGATGATGCATCGACAGCGGGGTTTGGAGTTTTCTCAACCATGCATAGTATTTTGGATACATAGGTTTCAGCGGCTCCCTTTTCATTAGTCTTGGGCTTGCTACTCTCATCAAACAAATTTTCAGGAACAAGCCAAGCATAATTATCATCTAGAGCTTCATGCATCGCTAGGAGCTTACATGGTATTGGTGCTTTAATCTCCCCACCATCATTACCACTATTAGTGTACTTAATTCTATCCATGTCCATTTTTTCAAGTGTTCTTTTAAAATCGGTGATCGTACCAAGCCTCTCATGCTTACTAAAAACTTTTCTAGCTTCTTTAGCTATATCCGCAAATTCTCGCACTAAGACTTTTAGAACAAAATCTCTCTTCTCTCCCCGCTCCATATCGGAAAGTGTAAGAAACATGTGTTGTATCATGGGGTTGAGACTAATAAATCTAGCTTCCATCATGCGTACCAAACAAACAGAGGCATCTTCATAAGTAGGGACAACTTTTGCAAGGGGTATATCTTTAAGATCTTCATGCATACTAACATGGGTGAAAAATTCTTCTATATTATCTCTTACAATTATAGAGCCTTGTCCCACAGGTATATCTTTTACAGTAAAATTAAAAGGAAACATGTTGAAATAAATAAAGCAAATGCAAGTAACTAATTTTTTTGTGTTTTTGATATAAAGTGCAATAAAGTAAAGCTAGCAACTAATTTTTTTTGTGTTTTGATATAATGCAGCAAACAAGAAAGTAAATAAAATAAAGCAAGACAAAAAACAAAGTAAAGAGATTGGATTGTGGAGACTCCCCTTGCAGCGTGTCTTGATCTCCCCGGCAACGGCGCCAGAAAAGTATTGCTGGCGTGTAGTTGACGTGGGAGTCAGAAATCTATGTGGTGTAACTTTTCTTCATGTCCCCGGCAACAGCGCCAGAAAAGTAGCTTGATGCGTGCAGTCGACACGTCCGTTGGGAACCCCAAGAGGAAGGTGTGATGCGTACAGTAGCAAGTTTTCCCTCAGAAAGAAACCAAGGTTTATCGAACCAGGAGGAGCCAAGAAGCACGTCGAAGGTTGATGGCGGCGGGATGTAGTGCGGCGCAACACCAGGGATTCCGGCGCCAACGTGGAACCCGCACAACACAACCAAAGTACTTTGCCCCAACGTAATGGTGATGTTGTCAATCTCACCGGCTTGCCGTAACAAAGGATTAGATGTATAGTGTGGATGATGATTGTTTGCAGAAAACAGTAGAACAAGTATTGCAGTAGATTGTATTCGATGTAAAAGAATAGGACCGGGGTCCACAGTTCACTAGAGGTGTCTCTCCCATAAGATAAATAGCATGTTGGGTGAACAAATTACAGTTGGGCAATTGACAAATAGAGAGGGCATGACCATGCACATACATGATATGATGAGTATAGTGAGATTTAATTGGGCATTACGACAAAGTACATAGACCGCTATCCAAGCATGCATCTATGTCTAAAAAGTCCACCTTCGGGTTATCATCCGAACCCCTTCCAGATATTAAGTTGCAAACAACGTGACAATTGCATTAAGTATGGTGCGTAATGTAATCAATAACTACATCCTCGGACATAGCATCAATGTTTTATCCCTAGTGGCAACAAGCACATCCACAACCTTAGAACTTTCTGTCACCGTCCCAGATTTAATGGAGGCATGAACCCACTATCGAGCATAAATACTCCCTCTTGGAGTTAAGAGTAAAAACTTGGCCAGAGCCTCTACTAATAACGGAGAGCATGCAAGATCATAAAAAACACATAGGTAATAGATTGATAATCAACATAACATAGTATTCTCTATCCATCGGATCCGAATAAACACAACATATAGCATTACAGATAGATGATCTTGATCATGTTAGGCAGCTCACAAGATCCGACAATGAAGCACATAAGGAGAAGACGACCATCTAGCTACTGCTATGGACCCATAGTCCAGGGGTGAACTACTCACTCATCACTCCGGAGGCGACCATGGCGGTGAAGAGTCCTCCGGGAGATGATTCCCCTCTCCGGCAGGGTGCCGGAGGCGATCTCCTGAATCCCCCGAGATGGGATTGGCGGCGGCGGCGTCTCCGGAAGGTTTTCCGTATCGTGGCTCTCGGTACTGGGGGTTTCGCGACGAAGACTATATGTAGGCGGAAGGGCAGGTCAAGGGGCATCACGAGGGGCCCACACACCAGGGCCGCGCGGCCAAGGCCCAGGCCGTGCCGCCCTGTTGTCTGGCCACCTCGTGGCCCCACTTCGTAAGTCCTCCGGTCTTCTGGAAGCTTCGTGGAAAAATAGGCCCCTGGGCGTTGATTTCGTCCAATTCCGAGAATATTTCCTTACTAGGATTTCCGAAACCAAAATCAGCAGAAAACAGCAACTGGCTCTTCGGCATCTCGTTAATAGGTTAGTGCCGGAAAATGCATAAATACGACATAAAGTATGCATAAAACATGTAGATATCATCAATAATGTGGCATGGAACATAAGAAATTATCGATACGTTGGAGACGTATCAGTGGACACCACCGCCACTAGGCTCTGCCCCGATTGCTACCTCGGCGGGCCTCTACACGGGCGCCGCCTCCCTCGCTGGCCATGCGCCTGCATGGCCGTTCTCCATGGCCGTTGCACCACTGCCCGGCGTGGCCGCCCAGATCTCCGCGCCGGTCCGTCCTCCGGTGGCACCCGGGACAACCGCCCTAGCCCCGTTTAGCTCCGCTTCCCTAGGGAAGATGCAGCCGCCGGTCCCCATCGCTTCGTCGCCGTTGGGCGGCACCTTGGCCACGCCGCTTACCACATACGACGCTGGGCTCTACGGCCAGCCCCTCTTCTATGGTGCCCCGCCAATGGCGTACGGCGTCTGCTCCCCGCCTTCGACCACGGCGTCGCTCCCTGCCGCATACGTGCCTCCGTCTGCTCCTATCTCGGTCGCCCATGAAGCTGGACTTGCGCGTGATCCTCTACCAGTGCACCTGGCTCATCCTGTGACAGTCAAGATGAACCTTAACAACTATCTTGTGTGGCGAGCTCAAGTGCTCCCCCTACTGCGCAGCTACTACCTCTTGATGGCTCTTTTCCGTGTCCATCTCCCATGGTGCATGTGCTCACTCCTGATGGTACACCTATGACGATCTCAAACCCGGCTCATCGCCAATGGACAGCGCAAGATCAGGCTATTCTCAGCACCATCCAGTCTTCTCTCATG
Organism: Lolium rigidum; assembly: GCF_022539505.1. Lineage (NCBI taxonomy): Eukaryota > Viridiplantae > Streptophyta > Magnoliopsida > Poales > Poaceae > Lolium > Lolium rigidum. Next base: position 4,780 of record NW_025901258.1, read on the forward strand.
CCGACGGTGGTTGGCATGGTGCTTTTCGCTGCCACCTCGCATCAGGCATGGATTATGCTTGACTCCAGCTTCTCTTCTCAGTCCATGGCGCGCTCCATGGCCATCCACAACAAACTTGGCGATCTCAAGAAGCTGGACAAGTCTGTGACAACCTACTACAATGAGGCTAAAGACTTGTCTGACATCTTGTCCTTGATCGGTCAGCCTCTCCGTGATTCTGAATTCATCGGGTACATTCTCAAGGGCCTTGGTGAGGACTATGACTCCCTCGTGGAGAATATTGAAGGACGGGATAACACCAATCCCATCAGCGCGCATGATATGTATGCTCGTCTCCTGAACACGGAGCAGCGCCTTGGAGCTCGCCGCCCAGATGTCCCCTCCTTCGACTCGTCGGCCAACACCGCCAACCGTGTTGGTGGCGGTGACCGTCCCCCTCAGCAGCCTCGCCCGCTTGGAGGCGCCCCTCCGCAGACGCCCAAGCAACCTTCGCAGTCGCGACCCGCCAACACCTCGGGTGGCTGTGGGCGGGCATGGGTGTGCACTGCTTGCGGTGCCAAGGCGCCCTGCCAACTCTGTGGCATTGAGGGCCATCTTGCTGCTCGCTGCCATCACCACTTCAACCAAGACTTTCTGGGCACTGGGAATGACGGCCGTGGCAATGAAAAGCAAGCTACACTCGCGACACACGGGTCTACTACAACCTACCCGTTGATGCGACTTGGTACATGGACACCGGTGCCTCCGATCACCTGACACATGAGCTCTCTAGGCTCAATCCTCGGGAGACCTACGCTGGGCACGACCAAGTCCGCGCCGCCGATGGCACAGGTATGCGCATCTCCCACATTGGATAGGCATCACTCCTTTCACATGCCTCTAGATATATTCATCTTTGTAATGTGCTTCGTGTTCACTTGGTCACTTGCAATCTTCTTTCCGTTAAAAAGCTTTCCATTGATAATAATGTCTTTGTTGAGTTTCACCCGTTTCATTTTTTTGTTAACGACCGAGTTACCCTGGATGTTCTTCTTAGAGATCGGAGTCATGATGGTCTTTATGTGCTAGATGCTCCTACAGCCCCTGTCGCCCCACAAGTCTTCAGTGGCGTGTGTGTTGCCCCCTCACAGTGGCATGCACGCCTTGGTCACCCTGCCACCCCCATTGCTCGCCATGTGCTTCGTCGTCATGATCTCCCATTTGCGTCTAGTAATAAAGCGCTTGCAGTTTGTGATGCCTGTCAGCAGGGCAAGAGTCATCAGTTACCTTTTTCTGATTCTACTCATATAGTTAAAGCTCCTCTTGAACTTGTATATTCGGATGTGTGGGTCATGCCCAAAATTGGCTCAGTGGTTATAATTATTATGTCAGTTTCATTGATGCATATAGTAATTTTACATGCCTGTATTTACTTAAGCGTAAGTCTGATGTGTTCACTGTCTTTCAACAATTCCAAGCAATTCCAAGCACATGTTGAGGGCCTTCTCAAAACAAAAATTGTATATGTTCAGTCGGATTGGGGTTGGGGGGGGGGTGTGAATACCGTAATCTGGACACCTTCTTTCAGACACATGGGATTGCGCATCATGTTGCTTTTCCCCATACACATCAGCAAAATGGTGCTGCTGAACGCAAGCACCATCACATAGTTGAAACTGGTCTAACCCTGCTAGCGCATGCTTTTGTGCCTTTTCGCTTTTGGAGCGATGCCTTTACCACTGCCTGCTATCTCATTAATCGATTACCCACACATCTTCTTAATATGAAATCTCCTATTGAGCTTCTTTTCCATGATCCTCCTGACTATAGGTTTCTCAAAGTTTTTGGGTGTGCATGTTGGCCACACCTTTGTCCCTATAATAGTCGCAAGCTCGAATTTCATTCCAAAAATTGCGTGTTTCTTGGCTATAGTTCCATGCATATGGGCTACAAGTGTCCTCTTGTTCCTTCCAACCGCGTTTATATTTCTCGCGACATTGTCTTTGATGAGACAATGTTTCCCTTTGCCTCGCTTCCCCCAGCTGAAACCTATACACCACCCACAATTTCATCCTCTACCTTGCCTGGTCAATTTCTGGATATTGCGTATTCGCCTGCATTGTTGTCTAACCATGGTGCAGCTATTGGTCGCGGTGCTCGTCTGGAGGTCCTGGATGATTCCAATCCCTCTGGTGCCCCTGCGCCGGACGGTGTCCACGTCCCGGACGGCGGTCACTGCATGGGCCATGCAGCACCCTCGGCGCCTGTGCCGGCTACTACGCCTCTCTGTGCGTCGCCCGAACCACATGCTGGGCCGCCGCTCCCAGCACCACGGCCGTCTGCTGGGCCGTTTCCCCCAGCGTTGCCACCTGCTAGGCCGACGCCTCCAGCTTCGCCTCTGCCTAGCGCTGGGCTGTCGCCCTCAGCGTCCTCGTCATCTGCACCGCCCACACCGCCAGTTGGGCCAATGCCGCAGGCGTCACCTGCTCCTGCTCCTGCATCGCCTGTGGTGCGATCTCCATCGCCACCACCAGTGTCCTCTCCACCGTCGACGCAGGATGATGTGTCTCCCTCTGTGACTCTGCCTGCACCTGTGGCTCTCTAACCCCACACGCGTAGCAATAGTGGAGTTTTTCGTCCTCGAGAGCTCACTGATGGCACTGTTGCTTGGCTTGCAGCGTGTCTTGCTCATGCTACTGCTGATCCTACTGCAGAGCCTCGCCATTATACTGCTGCGATGCAAATTCCTCATTGGCGCAGTGCTATGGAGCTCGAGTACCAGGCTCTTCTCAAGAATGACACTTGGACACTTGTTCCTCCCAAGCCAGGAGTCAACATTATTGATTGCAAATGGGTCTTCAAGGTAAAAAAGCATGTTGATGGTTCCATTGAAAGATACAAGGCACGCCTGGTTGCCAAGGGGTTCAAGCAGCACTATGGTCTTGACTATGAGGACACCTTCAGCCCTGTTGTCAAGCCTACTACAATCCGTGTTCTTCTCTCTCTGGCTATCACTCATGGTTGGTATCTTCGGCAGTTGGATGTGCAGAATGCTTTTCTGCATGGTGTTCTTAACGAGGAGATCTATATGCGTCAGCCTCCTGGCTTTGCTAATCCAGACCGCCATGCTCACCTCTGTCGTCTGGTAAAGACGCTCTACGGACTTAAGCAGTCCCCTCGTGCATGGTATGCGCGTCTTGGTGCTGCTCTTCTGGCTCATGGATTTATTCCATCTACAACATATACTTCTTTGTTTCTGCTTCAGCGACCACAAGTTACTATGTACATTCTGGTCTATGTTCATGACATCATTCTTGTCAGCTCGTCGGTCACTGTTGCTGACCGCCTTGTGTCCTCTCTTCGGACAGATTTTGTTGTGAAGAATATCGGCAAGCTCCATTATTTCCTTGGTGTGGAAGTTACTCATGGTGATACTGGTCTGTCTCTGACATAGAAGAAGTATTCTGAGGATCTCCTGCGACGTGCTGGTATGCTTCAGTGCAAGACTGCCACCACACCTATGTCTGTGTCTGATCCGCTTACTTCTGTTGATGGCACACTTCTGTCTGCTGAGGATGCTACCGAGTACCGCAGTATTGTTGGTGGTCTGCAGTATCTTACTCTCACTCGGCCGGATATCTCATATGCTGTGAATCGTATCTGTCAGTACCTACATTCGCCCCGGGATACTCACTGGACTGTTGTGAAGCGCATTCTGCGCTATGTACGCCATATGGCGTCCTATGGTTTACACTTCTGTTCTGCTTCAGTCCTGCTCTCTGCCTTGTCTGATGCAGATTGGGCTAGAAATCCTGATGATCGGCGATCCACGGGAGGATATGCAGTGTTCTTTGGTCCAAATCTGATCACCTGGAGTGCTCGCAAGCAAGTTACTGTTTCTCGGAGCAGTACTAAAGCTGAGTATGAAGCCGTTGGTGATGCCACGACTGAGTTGATCTGGGTGCAGTCTCTACTGTGAGAGTTGCGGGTTTCGCAGTCTCAGTGTCCTGTTCTTAGATGTGACAACATCAATGCAACCTATCTGTCATCTAATCCAGTGTTCCATGCCCGAACGAAACACATCGAAGTTGACTATCACTTTGTGAGGGAACGTGGTGCACATAAGCTACTACGAATCGGGTTTATCTTTTCAAAGGATCAACTTGCAGATATCTTCACGAAGTCACTGTGCTTGCATTTGTTTCAAGGTTGTAGGCGTAATCTTAACATGTTGGATGTTCAATGACACGGTTAAGATTGAGGGAGGATGTTAGACTTAATATATGATAGTGTATCTGTACTGTATTTATACATATAACTCTTATACACATGTACACTATAAATATAAACCTACACCAGCCCTATTGGTGTCGCATCGTTCCCCAAACTCCTTGTTTTACAAGGCTACAGGGCCCAGATGGGGCTAGAGGGCCCAGATCTTGGCCGGGAGAGCACAGCCAGCCGTGCGTCGGCGACCGGCCATCCACGCCGGGGGCACCTCGTTGCCCAGCCGCCACCTGCAAGTGGTGCGGCAAAAGCAAGAAAAGAACACTCCTTCCAAGCAAACAAGCAAGCAGCAGGAAACTCGGTCCGCCAAAATAGCAAGCCAAACCACCATCATCGCTGTAAAATCTAGATCCAACGATGTGGGGGACCAAAACATCATAGAAAACGATCCGGCCGGATCGCAGCTTCTGAATTCAACACTTTGGCTTGTAGATCATCTGGAGTTTTTTTTGTGTGAAAAAAAGAGTGGCTCATCGGGACGCAATCATATGCGCATGTAGTCAATCAGCAGGGCGGCAAAGCAACCAATCGAATGGTCGGCAGTGAGTGGCACCGTAGCATCATAAACTGTTGCACGATCGATGGCATGATAGGGACGGGCAAACGATTATCTACTCTGCCTGGCAAACGATTTGTGCACACACCTGTATGCATGGCTGCCAGCAAACCAAGGCTTAGTTTGGAACAAGCGTGGCAAGTCTTGGCTGACTTGGAAAACTATCGCGAGTTCACAGCCGCTCGTGCATCCACCCATCTACCGGTCGTTGTTTTCTTCTCAACCAGTCGAGTAGCTTCCAGATGGTGCATATGTGTCTGTTTCTCCGAGAAGGCCGAGCCTGGAGACCGTACACACCATTACACTTGGACGACGTATATCCACGTTCACATCAAAACGGCGAGCCGGAATCCATAGAGAAAGAAAATAAAACACGGCGTTACTGTTGCACCGGAGTAGTATAATTGTATAAAGCGAAGAAACACAAGCAAATAGACCAAACGATTTTCTAGTTTCATAACAACGTATGAAACCACCTATATGGTTGAAGGGATGTGTTAGAGAGACACATCTTTCCTAGCAGTTACCTCCTAGGAGACATCCCTTTTATACAATTGATCGCATGTTTTTATTTATCAACACTCTACCTTGATCAAATTCGTTATCTATTGTAATCCAAAAACTCCTTCTAATAAACCCGGTGGAAACATTTGAGAAACCCTATAACAATATGTCACAAAAAGTTCCTTTGAAAACCTTGTGGAAAAATATAAGGAGAACCCCATATGACATACCATCCACACTTGTATTTATATTGTCGCCTTAAAGACCTTGCATTAGAAACCTTAGGGAAAACTTAAGGGAAGAGTACAATATCACTCATCGAAAGATCATCAACAAGTTATAACTTGGAGTTTTACTTCCCTTGAACATTGCAAAACCTCAAGGTTGTCTCATACCAATTCCACAAACCTATTTCTAAAATTTCAACATTGGTAGAGATACTGTGAATATCACAATAGTTTGTTTGCATTTCTGGATATATGAAGACTGATATACATTTATTAATTCATGGGAAACAAGCTCAAGTTAGAAACTTAAGAACAATATGGTTTGACCCAAATCTCCGTCTTAAAATGATTGTGTGGATCTCAAATATCTCGCATAGAGACATCGATGATAAGATAATACACTTAGGTGACATAAAATCCAGTTAGGGGATTTATCCATGAGTAAACATCTACAATCATTGATAACAGAGTTATCCCTTATCACGGAAGAACTCACACAGTCGGTTTTACCACACAATTTTCTCCGACTACTTCAAGTCATAGAATAATTCGGAGGTTTCACACATACATTGCGATTCACCTTTGAATTCAGAATATTAAGTCATTCAGTGACTTCAATATATACATCCAAACTGAGTGACCATGTAAATATGTAGTCACTACATACTTCAACCACATGAATTTGTACCACCAATTCCATTTAGTATTGAAACATAATTCCACTCATACCAAGAAGGTATGCCACATCATCACTGATGTGATGTCGAGTCTCTGCGAAAAACCCTAGTGTTACCAACCTCGCTTTCTCACCACCTTATTCATTTTTTGTTTCCAATGGAAAATTCACTTCTCTTCCCCTATGGAAGATACTTATGAGGAGCAGGTTTTACTATGGCAAATACCTCTCTCTGATGAGTGAGTGCTACTCTTCCTCAATTACTTCCTTTCATTTGAACCAATATAAGAGCAAACAAGACTCTCCATGGATTTTGGTTCAGGGCCAAAAAGGATTTTAGCAATTCTCAAGCGAGATTTATATCGACATATGTAGACTTTCTCATATACGATTCTCATGAATCAATATCATTTTGGAAATCTCCTTCTGCCCCTTAACTCCTTGTGATTTCCCACAAAAAAAAGTTAAGGTGTTTCAATGTCCTAGCGCACAAAAATGTATGCACACATGTGTTGGGTTATAGATGATACACATCCTCCGGGAAGGTTGAATGTCATTTAGTGATTGAGGATACCATCTCTTTTTGTTTCAATGGAAACATACGAGAACTTAGTCTCATATGAAAACAATTCTCACCCTCTTACTCTCATTTGGGGAGACAATGGTTTATTAGATACCTCCACTCGATCTGATACACGACCACAATAACACCTTTGTCACTTGTAAATATATTAGCAGACTATTTGCAATATACTGCAAATTTCTCATAACCTGAACCAGAGGGACGTGCCTACCTTTGGTTGCAAGCGTTTTAGCCGATGCATCAACACATCTTGTGGCGGCTATTCAAGTTGTGAATTATAGAGGGTTTCGGTCCTTATGAGTTTGAGGCAATTATGCACAAATTGTTACAACTCGGTCTACCTGGCACCGTCCCGGTGTACAGCATGCAGTTTGAAGTTTATATGTACCACTTGATATCTCTGGATCCGGCCTTGAGCAGTAAGTTCTTTGTCACTCAGTTCATTCTCGACTTGAAAGACGAGCTTCGCGCAACGCTTCGGATTTAGTCACCTACCAACATCACCCATGCGAATCTGTTCGCAATAATACAGGAAGAGCAACTCGAGGATGTGCTTCCAAGCCAGCGGCCGGCTCTACAGAGTCGTCCTCCTCCTTTTGCTACCCTAGCCAATCCTCGACAACATGCCTCTCCTTTGTGCATCTACTAATGATTTTAATCGAGACGAAAATTTCGTGACTATACATACCAATGGTTCATGTTTCAAATGTGGTGACCGCTATATGCGTGATCATGAGTGAAATAAACAATGTGCACAACTCCTGACGATTCAAGTTGGGGATTTCGGTAAATTGTTGACTGATGGTGCAGTACATGTATTGGAGTTGTTGGAGGAGCCTGAAGCTCTTGCTTCAAATGGTGTGGCTGCTATATGTATGATCATGAGTGCAAGAAACAAGGTGCACAACTCCTGATGATTCAAGTTGGGGATTTCGGTGAATTGTTGACTGATGATGCAGTACATTTATTGGAGTTGTTGGAGGAGCCTGGAGTAATGGTAGTTGTCCTTGTCGGATGTTGTATGTTATATGCCAAAGCTGCTTATGGTACTGAAGCATCTTCATGTATTCGTCTACAAGCACGATTAGAAGATCAAGTTATCCTTGTTCCGTTGGATTCTTCCAGCACACATACATTTGTGAGCGAGGCATTCACGAAGTGGCCGACAATTGAAATTGTAGAAATCTCAGTCGTGCCAGTCAAATTGGCCAGTGGACAATTGGTTAGTTGTGATCACCTACTGCCACATATGGATGGACTAGTCAAGGGCACTTATATTAAAAATGATGTGCGTGTGTGCTAGAATTGGGGGCTTATGACCATCTTCTTGGCATGGTTTTGCTTGACTCTTTTAGCCTCATGTTCTTGGCATGGAATACATGGTGTTAAGCCTGCCACTACTTCTCCGCCAGAACCAATGGACCTAAATATTTTTATGCAGTTGCAGCAGAACAATGAATATATGGACCATGGTGGTGCTGTTGTTCATGTGTTACAGAAAGAACTACCGCTACACTGTTAGTATTTTCATGGGATCACACTCGAGGTAGGAGCTAGACCACCAAATGTGAAACCCTTTCAATAGAAGTATGGAATCGAATAGTGGGTCACTGAAATGTTATAGTCTAGAGTAAGTGTCCACATTATGTGTTCATATGCTGAATTTTTCCTAAAGGTGAACAAAAAAGGACGGTGGCTAGCCATTTTTTATCAATTTCCACTGGCTCAATCATGCACCAATGAAGAACAAATTTCCTCTCCTCATCGTTGTCAAATTAGTCGATGAACTTACTAGCATTGCGTTCTTCTAGAAGTTGGACTTGCGCGTTGGCTATCACCAAGTCTGGTTGCAGGAGTATGATGACGAGAAGATAGCTTTCAAGATGCATAACGGGAATTTACATTTTCGTGTGATTCCCTGTGGATTGGCCAACATGCAAGCCACATTCGAATCCTTGATGAATAGGATCTTCACGGAGTACACTCGCAAGTTCATGGTTGTCTTCGTCGGAGATATACCGGTATAAAGTCGCACCTTGCAGGAGCGTCTTGAGCATTTGTGTTGTGTCCTTGATCTATTACGCCAGCACAAGCTCTATTCCAAGGCATCCAAGTGCTCGTTTTTCCAAAGTCAAATTGAATATCTCGGGGACGTGATTTCACGCATGGACGTTGCCACGGATGTGGAGAATACATGCGAGACACAAGGTTGGCTGCTTCCCACCAATGGAACTGACATGTGTGGTTTTTGGGGGATTAGTGGGTATTATCACATTTTTCCCTTTTTATGGCATTATTGCTAAGCCTCTGACGCAGTTACTGACAAAAAGAAGGTTTCGACTGGTCTGGTACCGCTCATTCTGCCTTTTATCAACTCAGACTGGGCATGCTCAACACTCCAGTGTTGTCCTTGCCTACTTTGACATGACATTATCCATCAAGACGAACTCGTTTGACACGGGTATTGTGTTGTATTGGTTCAAGATCAAAAAATTGTTGCATTCTTTATTAAAGCTCTGGGTGTGCACAATAAACGAGTATCCACATATGATGAATAGTCTTGTGCTATCATGATGGCCATAAAAAAGGCATGTGTATCTCTAGCGGGAAACTGCATCATTGTCACTGATCACAAAAGCTTCTTCAATTATGGGGATAAACAATTGGATACTGCATTGCATATAAAAGCAATGTCGAAGTTGGTGGGGCTCCAGTCTCGTTTTCAGTATAAAATGGAAGTTGGAAATGGTGCGGTAGATCCAAAGTGCACGTTGGTTTGTTGTAATACCCACCATCATGAAAATATCCTCACATTCCGAAATCCCTACACATAGCGCATCACCTTGGAAGGTTGGAAATTCCACATGGGGTGTGTGGATCTTTGGTTCAATGAGGTGCGGAGTGTGCGAATTGTGGCGACAATTTAGGGGTGGTGGTAAGGTGTGTGTGTAGGGTGGATTGGTTGTTGTGTGGGGTAGGAGTACGATAAGTGTGGTGGTTGGAAAGGTGGGTGGTAGTAAGTTGGATATGATGGGCACGGGGGATAGTACGGGCTGTGTTGTGGAGGGTACGGGTTGTAATGTGAAGGTTGGGAATTTCGTGGGGAGTAGTAGTGTGGTTGTCTTTGAGCGTTTGTGATTTTGAAGAGTTTTGTTGCATTGATAAATGTAGGACAATGGTCGCGATTGCATCTGTCATTGTGATGTGAACGCATTATATCGAGCATGTTGGGTTTGATATGGTGTGGGCGGGTGGGGTAGTTGGTCCGGCGCTCGGCTACCAGACTGTGGATGGAAGAGCGGAGATTGTGTGCTGTGTGGGTTTGTCTCTGAGATTGTTCATCAATGATCATTGAAATGGAGTGGTGTGGGAGGGGTAGTGATGTGGAAAAGTTGCAACTTTGCATGATTGTTGAAGAGACCGTGCTTTTTGCCATGGTGAAATGAGAAAAGTTCATTTCCATCGACAACATCATTTCGGTGAGTTTAAATATTTCACCTTGTAAGGCATTGAAGGAGGTTGTGGCATCAACCTAGCGCATGTCGAGGCAAAGGCCAATGTTGGGAACCTCGCATGGAAGCTGGTCTCAAAATTGCGCGTCCTCGAGTTCCTCTTTGTCTGCCGAGTCGATGTGCTTCTCTGTTGTGGCGGTACACTCGTAGGACATCGAACAAGACAACTTTTCTGGATGGCATGGAAATCTTTAGATGCCCAGGAAGAGCAGCTAGGGCGGATTTATGGGCAGACAATGATGATCTAGTAACCTCAAAACAACGGTGACGAAGACGGGGCAGGGAGTAGGGTCGGACGATAGCCTGTGTTGACCTGTCTCTGATACCACCGTGCCAGAACTCGATGGTGTTCACCACTTGGATGGCGAGAGAGGGAAGCAAGACTGCAGGAGAGCTCTCGGGGTTCAAATCTAAGAGATACAACTAAGCAGTAAACTAAAACGAAGAACATAAACTAAAAAGGAAGAGGCACGACCAAGATAATGAATATGTTATCTTATTGAAACTTAAACTAAAAAGGAAGAATAGAAAAACTTAGTTTGTATTAGCTTGCCTCACATCCACCCACTCCTACTCTTTTATATCGAAAGAGGCACAAGCAAGTTAATGAATATTGAAAGTGCATTGAGCCCCCATGTGTGGTTTTGGTAATTAATGACAATCCCTATGGACTAATGTTTGCATTGAGTTATATTTGTAGGAGTTGTCCATAGGCAATTCTTGAACCATATGTTGGCTTCAAGGTTGCAATAAGAAGAATTTGATGAAGGATATCAAGTGTCAAGTATGTCTTGAAGATGAAGATGAAGTGAGCCCTCAAGT
>NW_025901259.1:0-17603 GCF_022539505.1 Lolium rigidum
CTACACACACTAGTAGGAAAACCCTTATAGGCAAAGCTTAGTTCTGTGGCGCACCGTTTTGAATGCGCCACGTAAACTTATTTTGTGGCGCACCAGAAGTGTGCGCCACAAAAATAGCTTATTTTTGTGGCGCATAGCTGAACCGTGCGCCACGTAAATTATGTGGGGCCCACATTCTGCCACCACGAATTATTAGGGTAGGTATTTCGTGGCGCACAATGCTTGCTGCGCCACGTAAATAACTATTTCTCGTGGCGCACCGGCTCGGTGCGCCATAGAAGTAGTTATTTCGTGGCGCACCGGCTCCGGTGCGCCACGTGAAGTAGTTATTTCGTGGCGCACTTGCTGCCGGTGCGCCACGGAATTAGTGTAAGTTATATCATCCCCGTACCCCTCCCCTCCCCTCCCCTCCCCACGCCCGTACGTTCACCTCCCCTCCCCTCTCCCCCGCCGCCGCCGCCATGGTCGTCGCACTGGCCGCCGCCTCCTTCCTCCGCGAGGGCCGCATGCCGCCACGCTCCACCCATCCCCGCCACCTGCAGCACAAGCCGCTGCGGCGTGGAGGAGGAGGGGCCGCCGCATGGAGGAGGAGGGGCCGCCGCGTCAAGGAGGAGGAGCCGCCGCGTCTTCCTCCTCCTCCACCCCCGCCGTCGTCGTCAACCTCCTCCTCCACCCCTATCGTCGGTGAGCTCCACCTCTCCTCCCCTCCCTCCTCCTCCACCCCCGCCGTCGTCGTCAACCTCCTCCTCGATCCACCCCTAGCGTCGGTGAGCTCCACCTCTCCCCTCCCCTCCCTCTTCCTCTACCCCCGTCTCCGGATGTGTTGATGTTGTGCTCGATCCGGATGCTCGTAGTGCCGCTGTTGTTCTCTGGATGTTGATGCTGCTCCGGACAAAATTACGGAGAGGATGATGTTGTGCTCGATCTCGGGTGCCGTTGTGTCTGCCGTTGTGGTCATCATGAATAAAAACAATCAAACATTCTTTTTGTTTTACTGTGCTGTTAGCTATATATTTTTTCTATGCTCTGCCCGTGTGATGCTTGTGTTTTGGAGCAAGCAGCTGGCATGGCATGTGAGAGAGAGCATGAGAGAGTTCTTGGGGGCAGAGATGATGGCAACATCAAGCACCTGGTCCTGCATTGGTCCTGCTTTGAATTAGTAAGATCAAGTAGTGGCTTGAGTTCTCGTTGGTAACCAATACCAACAGAGAGCTACTTCATTTTGTCCCCGGTTGCCTCCTTAATTGATCCTCGCTTTGAATTTCTTTTAAGGACTCTAGCTAGATTAGAGGGGAAAAAGATTGCTGATTTGTTGCCTATGATAATGGATCATCAAATGTTTCCCTTTGTCCCCGGTTGCCTCCTTAATTGATGCCTTATGATCCAAATGATCCAAGTCCCTTGCATGATCCCATTTGTCCCTAATGTTGCTTAATTAAGATGAATAAATTCCCTCTAATCACCATTTGGAGATCAAGACTAGTTCTTGATATCCATTAGCTAGACTCCAATATTAAAAATGTCTCCCAAATATGGAGACAAACATTTTAACATTACCCCAATGTTATTTCTCTCAAATTGACAGTTTCGATGGTATGCTTGCTCCTCACCGTACTTTATCAATTCCCTACCGATCCTAAGTACCCATGAATATCCGGTGGTGTTCTTCTCGTTGTTTAGTTACTGTCAACACATGTGTTTGCATGTGTGTGTGAGCTGCTTGTAGTGTCACTTGACTATTCAAGTTTCAATGTTGGTTACTTTTCCTCTACTGCAAGAAATGGTTGAGCAGATGTTTATCCACTGTTGGCCTTTATTCTTGGGTAGCTCAAAGTGTCATGCACTTACTGGATCATCAAATGTTTCCCTTAATTTGTCCCTGGTTGCCTCCTTAATTGATGCCTTATGATCCAAATTACTATATTATTGGATTGAGTGATATGGCTACTCGCTTGTTTGCTCTCCAAATGCTATATATGTGTATTTGACCATGCTTATGATGGATTTCTTTTAAGGACTCTAGCTAGATTAGAGGGGAAAAAGTTGCTGCTTTGTTGCCTATGATAATGGATCATCAAATGTTTCCCTTTGTCCCCGGTTGCCTCCTTAATTGATGCCTTATGATCCAAATGACCCAAGTCCCTTGCATGATCCCATTTGTCCCTAATGTTGCTTAAGATGAATAAATTCCCTCTAATCACCATTTGGAGATCAAGACTAGTTCTTGATTTCCATTAGCTAGACTCCAATATTAAAAATGTCTCCCAAATATGGAGACAAACATTTTAACATTACCCCAAGTGATTTACTTGTCGATGATTAGATGGTTGGTCGATCACTCGTACACTCGGGGTGGAGCAAGTGAGGCTTGGTGTGATGGCACAAATATCAATATCTTGTGCATCCTACCTGGCCTCACTTACTCCATCTCTCGGATGTTAATATTTGTTTCGACCAACAAAGTATGAGGCATTCCATTTAGTTGATACCACTTGGCTCTTTCTTCCATTTTAGTGCCGATGATTAGAATGTTCGGTCAATCGTACACTCCGGGTGTCGCTAGTGAGCCCGGTGTGATGGCACAAATATCAATCTCTTGTGCATCCTACCTGGCCTCACTAACGCCATCCCGGGATGTTCATATTTGTTTCGACCAACAAAGTATGAGGCATTCCATTTAGTTCATACTAGCTACTTCTTAATTGCATTGGCCTTTCTTCCATTTTAGTGCCGATGATTAGAATGTTTGGTCACCTATACGCCGCAATATACTTTGTAGACGAGCCCCTCTTTCCGGCCGCCGTTCCGTGAACGAGTCCTTGATGAGACAACAACGCCGACATGCCTCTCCGGCGCAGCACCACTTTTCTTCTCTCGCCGTCCGAGACGTGAACGAGTCCTTAATGCCAAGACGGTGCCAGCCTCCCTAGCATCATGCCGACCCCGTTGTCGCGCTTCGGCCGTGTCGATCATGCGCCCGCACTCTTCGCTTCTTGTCCGGTGAACTAATAGACTAATCGTTGGAATAAGGAAGCCGATGACGGCCGATCGCAATTTAATCTTGCGACCGGCTGTCATCGGTTTCCTTATTTCAACGATCAGCCTATTGGTTCACCGGGCAAGAAGGCGAACAAGGCAGGCGCGGGACACACGGCTTGAAGCGCGGCAACACGGCCCGGCATAATGCTCGGGCAGGCCGGCACGGTCTTTGCATCAAGGACTCGTTCACTCGGACAGCCGAGGGACCGGCGTGGTTCTGCGCCGGAGATGCAGATCGGCGTTGTTGTGTCGTCAAGCACCCGTTGACGGAACGCCGACCGGGGAAAGGGGGCCCTTCTGCAAAGTATTTGTGTTGACCAACAATGTATGAGGCACATATTCTATTTTGTCATTCCATTTGCTTTGAGATTTTCAAAATGCCGATGATTAAAATGTTTGGTCACCGTACACTTGGGGGTGGCGTAAGTGAGCCCGGTAAGATAGCACAAATATCAATCTCTTGTGCATCCTACCTGGCCTCGCTTACCCCATCCCTAAATGTTAATATTTGTGTTGACCAACAATGTATGAGGCACTTATTCCATTTTGTCATTCCATTTGCTTTGAGATTTTCAAAATGCCGATGATTAAAATGTTTGGTCACCGTACACTTGGGGGCGGCGTAAGTGAGCCTGGTAAGATAGCACAAATATCAATCTCTTGTGCATCGGACTTGGTCTCACCGACGCCATCTCTAAATGTTAATATTTGTGTTGACCAACAATGTATGAGGCACTTATTCCATTTTGTCATTCCATTTGCTTTGACATTTTCAAAATGCCGATGATTAAAATGTTTGGTCACCGTACACTCGGGGGCGGCGTAAGTGAGCTCTGGTAAGATAGCACAAATATCAATCTCTTGTGCATCGGACTTGGTCTCACTTACACCGTCCCCGAATGTTAATATTTGTGTTGACCAACAATGTATGAGGCATTTATTCCATTTCTCTTGTGCATCGGATACTTGTTGGTCTCACTTTCTTCCATTTTCATCATAGTAGGAACTGGATGGAAGGACCCCGATGCAAGCGAGCCCGGTGGGTAGAGATGACGGAGCAAAGGAGGAGGAGGAACCGGATGAAGACTACTTTGTATCTCGAAATTGTGAATTTTGTATGAATTAAGAGTTGTATGCAAAACATTTGACACTTGCCACTATATATGTATCTCGATCGGGCTCTAAGTAATGTGATGATGATGTCTATGTTATATCTCGTGCAATGTACATGATATTTATATTATATCTGAATGTTGCTGTATATAACCTCGTGTATCCGTATTGTGTATCCGTATTGCTGTGTATAAACCGTATATGTATACCAGGCAGCACAAAATCGTGTATAATACAAGCAAATTCCGTGGCGCACTAGGAAGCAATTCTGTGGCGCACCCTTTTCTCGTGGCGCACCTAAGAACAAGTGCGCCACGTAAACCTTATTTTTGTGGCGCACGATCGGTGCGCCACGTAGCTTATTTTTGTGGCGACGTTTCTGTGGCGCACCACCCGTGCGCCACAGAATCAAATTTTCGTGCGCCACTGATGAGGCTTTTCCTACTAGTGACAGGAAAGTTAGCCAACAGGCAAGGAATGATCCAATGGATCATTAGCTTGCAAAGTAAGAACTGAATCATATCACAGGCACCACTGGCACACACACAAGTGTCACAGATGCATCACAAGTACACCTAGACAAGCAAGCATGATAATCCAGTAAGCATAAGCAAGTCGTAACCAAGCATAGCATGGCATAGATAGCTTTTGAGCAAGCACAGTAGAGCATGGCAAGTACAGAGCATGCTAGGAGCAGCAGAGAAGTAAGCACAGCATAGATAGCAAGCAAATCGACATGTGCCAGTGTCAGTAACTGGTAATCTGACCATGAGCGTGCAGTAAACCGAAGCACAGGCAGATTGCACAGCAATAGCATGGCTCTAGATGGTCACAAGACCACCAGAGAGCAACAGATCATGAGGAGGAAGAAGAACAGTGCAAGGGAGGCGCACAGAAGAGAAGGAGGAGGAGCAGAGGACCTTACCCGCGCCTGGAGGCAGAAGCGATGGCATGGCGAGGCAGTGCCCGCGCGGCCATAGCAGCTGCAAAGCCAGGGAAGTCGCCGGCGTTACGCCGACGAACACCACCACAGCAGCACGGCACGGAGACGACGGCACAGGTACTGCGAGCAGCACCTGCGCCAGGTCGGTCTCGGAGGCGCACACGTCGACGGCGAAGGCGAGAGCTCGTCGGAGACCACCAGATCGCCCATGGCGATTCTCCACGAGATCCAGATGGAGGCGATTCGCCAGGAGAGGACGAGAAGGGAAAAACGGCGCGGACAGATCGATAGATCTGCTCGCGGCGGTTCAAGATCGTTAGGTGGCTACGGCGGAGGAGCACGGCAATGGCCGGAGCAAGGCGGCGGCCATGGCGGCGACGCCATCGCCACGGGAGTCGCAGGAGCCTAGGGTTAGGGACGAAGAGAGTGAGAGGGCCGAGTGAGTGAGTGGGTGGGCCGTTCGGGCGCCACCAAGCCACTATGGGGCAAGCCGTAATGGGCTGTCCCATGGGCTTTGAGTATTGGGTCGGGCCCAATAGGGGCCAGGGGGCATTTTTGTCTTTTAACAATTATTAAAAGACCAGAACTTTGCCAATTTTTACTAAATAAAATACAATTCTAAAAATCCATTAAAAGTTGGATTTATGAATGAAAAATAAATCTTAACAAAAATAAAATATGAAATAGAATTTATGAAACAAATTCAAAATTATGAATTTTAAGAATTTAAATAATAACTTGGAATTTAAAATTATTATTTCCTTGTATTTAAAATTCAAGGAAAAATATCAAATAAGTTCAAATACTTATTTTCAAACATTTCAAAATGAAATTCTAATATTCCAAGTCATTTCTATTGCAAAGGGTATTTTTTCCAAGAGAAATACTATATTCCTTTTTATTCCAAAAACTATAGAGATAACTTTATAATTTCAAATTATTTTTGGAATGACTAAGGAAATCACCAAGTAAATAGTTTTACTTTGAATTGTTGTACCTTGTGGGAATTAAAATGGTTTATACTTTTAAATCAATTGTAAATTACCGTCAAAGACATAAATCTTAATACAACTCTAAATTGTAATAACTCCACGGGGAAAGGGATTCAACATAAAATAATACATCCATGATTGCATTATTTGGATTTTATAACATTGTCCTTACCGGACAATGATGCTTCTTGCAGAACCCGAGGTCCGGGTTCCATCAACCGCATTGAACCGCACTATCTCGCGAGTCCACGGGCAAGTTCACCCTTGCTCATGTCCATTTGATTATTTTCTACTACTTTAATGCAAAGCTATATACTTATCATTCCTGCATCGCAAATGAAATGTTATTTTCCAACTATGAATATGACTATGTGGATGGCAATGGAACCATGGTATGTGTTGATATGGTGGAGGTTCCATTGCAATGGGTTATATCACCCTAGGATTAAATTACCAATGCCGTCCGAGTGATTCTAGCGCCGTACAAACCGCGTTGACCATGAGATCTATAATGGCTGCGGGGAAGCCGGTCGTATCTTTTCCCTTCGCACGCCAACGGATTGGTAGAGCCGGCGGGGTGTTGGAGGCACTGCCGTAGGTTGGGATAGCCTTTTAAATCCCCATCCATTAGTGATGATGGCTCTACGATCTATGAAGGATTGTCCAAAGTACACCATGAGTAAAGCCGTATTATCGGGGGAAGTCTACCGGAGGTGTGCGGGTGGACAAAAGGGTGGGTTTGCAGTCGCGGAGAAGGCGGTGTGGGCTTGGATCTTTATACCTGGCCTCACACCAAAGGAAGTGTGAACGGGGGCAAGTCCTCGCGGATGGCAAAAAGGGTGAGATCTCTTGTGGGAAAAGTAACGCACCTCTGCAGAGTGTATCAAATTGTGGCTGTCACTCCTTGTTCCGGGAAGGGAACTGCGAACGCGGCAGGAAAGGAACTCCACGAAGTTCTAGTCAACCTGTGAAGACTGACGGGCATAGTTTTCATAATAAAAGCAACCTTTTGAAGAAATGATTGCGAAACATGCATTGACCGGCGATTTCCTGATCAATGGTCGTAGCTAGTGCATCAAACACCTTTTTATTCTTTTAGAACTTGCTGAGTACCTCTCGTACTCACTTTCTTCCGACACCCTTGCTAGATCGTGATCCGGAAGTGGAGGCCATCAACGATGGAGCACCGGAGGGAAGCTACGAGCTGGTCTACGAAGAACCTCGATCTTACCGGCGGAGTGGAAGGCGTAGACTATGGGATAGTCTACGGACCAGACGACACGGAGGTGGAGTAGTAGTGACATACCCTAGCATCATAGAGCCGAGCAACGTAGAACTTACCTAAATAAGTTGTTGAGCTCGCTTTTATATTGTTATGAGTTGTAATCGTACTTAAGTAGTATCTTAGGGTGTTCTCATAGGACCTGTGAGAATACCAACTTGTTAAGACAATGTTTGTAATAAAGTATGGAGTGTTATGACCTGCAATGTTTCTGTTGTACCCCTCTGAGGGATATGGCAAATTGTGAAGAAGTCCCTTCGCAAAGATCATATCAACGACTTGTATACTACAACATGCAGTGGTATGCTGGGTCACCGCAGGGGCCCCCGTGACTCTCCCGACTCCGCCATTCCGCCTACTTAAAGCCTCCGTCGCGAAACCCCCAGTACCGAGAACCACGATACGAAAAACCTTCCAGAGACGCCGCCGCCAATCCCATCTCGGGGGATTCAGGAGATCGCCTCCGGCACCCTGCCGGAGAGGGGAATCATCTCCCGGAGGTCTCTTCATCGCCATGATCGCCTCCGGATCGATGTGTGAGTAGTTCACCCCTGGACTATGGGTCCATAGCAGTAGCTAGATGGTTGTCTTCTCCTCATTGTGCTATCATGTTAGATCTTGTGAGCTGCCTATCATGATCAAGATCATCTATTTGTAATCCTACATGTTGTGTTTGTTGGGATCCGATGAATATTGAATACTATGTCAAGTTGATTATCAATCTATCATATATGTTATTTATGTTCTTGCATGCTCTCCGTTGCTAGTAGAGGCTCTGGCCAAGTTGATACTTGTGACTCCAAGAGGGAGTATTTATGCTCGATAGTGGGTTCATGCCTCCATTAAATCCGGGACGAGTGACAGAAAGTTCTAAGGTTGTGGATGTGTCGTTGCCACTAGGGATAAAACATCGATGCTTTGTCTAAGGATATTTGTGTTGATTACATTACGCACCATACTTAATGCAATTGTCCGTTGTTTGCAACTTAATACCGGAGGGGTTCGGATGATAACCTGAAAGTGGACTTTTTAGGCATAGATACATGCTGGATAGCGGTCTATGTACTTTGTCGTAATGCCCTGATTAAATCTCATAGTACTCATCATGATATATGTATGTGCATTGTTATGCCTTCTTTATTTGTCAATTGCCCAATGATACGTCTCCGACGTATCGATAATTTCTTATGTTCTATGCCATATTATTGATGATACCTACATGTTTTATGCACACTTTATGTCATATTCGTGCATTTTCTGGAACTAACCTATTAACAAGATGCCGAAGTGCCGATTGTCTGTTTTCTGCTGTTTTTGGTTTCGAAATCCTAGTAACGAAATATTCTCGGAATTGGACGAAATCAAGACCCAGGGGCCTATTTCGCCACGAACCTTCCGGAAGACCGAAGAGCATACGAAGTGGGGCCACGAGGTGGCCAAACCACAAGGCGGCGCCGCCAAGGGGGCCCGCGCCGCCTCGTGGTGTGGAACCCTCGTCGGCCCCCGACTCGCGCCCTTCCGCCTACTTAAAGCCTCCGTCGCGAAACCCCCGATGCGAAAAACCACGATACGGAAAACCTTATCGAGACGCCGCCGCCGCCGATCCCATCTCGGGGGATTCTGGAGATCTCCTCCGGCACCCTGCCGGAGAGGGGATTCATCTCCCGGAGGACTCTACACCGCCATGGTCGCCTCCGGAGTGATGAGTGAGTAGTTCACCCCTGGACTATGGGTCCATAGCAGTAGCTAGATGATTGTCTTCTCCTCATTGTGCTTCATTGTTGGATCTTGTGAGCTGCCTAACATGATCAAGATCATCTATCCGTAATACTCTATGTTGTGTTTGTCGGGATCCGATGGATAGAGAATACCATGTTATGTTAATTATCAAGTTATTGCATATGTGTTGTTTATGATCTTGCATGCTCTCCGTTATTAGTAGAGGCTCTGGCCAAGTTGATGCTAGTAACTCCAAGAGGGAGTATTTATGCTCGATAGTGGGTTCATGCCTCGCATCACCCGGGACAGTGACAAAAAGTTCTAAGGTTGTGTTGTGCTGTTGCCACTAGGGATAAAACATTGATGCTATGTCCGAGGATGTAGTTATTGATTACATTACGCACCATACTTAATGCAATTGTCTGTTGCTTTGCAACTTAATACTGGAAGGGGTTCGGACGATAACTCCGAAGGTGGACTTTTTAGGCATAGATGCAGCTTGGATGGCGGTCTATGTACTTTGTCGTAATGCCCAATTAAATCTCACTATACTTATCATGACATGTATGTGCATTGTTATGCCCTCTCTATTTGTCAATTGCCCGACCGTAATTTGTTCACCCAACATGCTTTTATCTTATGGGAGAGACACCTCTAGTGAACTGTGGACCCCGGTCCATTCTTTAATACTGAAATACAAATCTGCTGCAATACTTGTTTTACTATTTTCTCTGCAAACAATCATCTTCCACACAATTCGGTTAATCCTTTGTTAAAGCAAGCCGGTGAGATTGACAACCTCACTGTTTCGTTGGGGCAAAGTACTTTGGTTGTGTTGTGTGATACGTCTCCAACGTATCGATAATTTCTTGTGTTCCATGCCACATTATTGATGTTATCTACATGTTTTATGCACACTTTATGTCATATTCGTGCATTTTCTGGAACTAACCTATTAACAAGATGCCGAAGTGCCGCTTGCTCGTTTTCTACTCGTTTTTGGTTTCAGAAATCCTAGTAAAGAAATATTCTCGGAATTGGACGAAATAAAAGCCCGAGAGGCCTATTTTCTCACGAAGCTTCCGGAAGTCCGAAGACGAGACGAAGAGGGGCCACGGGGTGGCCAAACCCTAGGCGGCGCGGCCCCCCTTGGCCGCGCGGCCCCGTGGTGTGGGCCCCCGTGCCGCCTCTCGACTTGCCCTTCCGCCTACTTAAAGCCTCCGTGACGAAACCCCCAGTACCGAGAGCCACGATACGGAAAACATTACCGAGACGCCGTCGCCGCCGATCCCATCTCGGGGGATCCCGGAGATCGCCTCCGGCACCTCGCCGGAGAGGGGAATCATCTCCCGGAGGACTCTACACCGCCATGGTCGCCTCCGGAGTGATGAGTGAGTAGTCTACCCCTGGACTATGGGTCCATAGCAGTAGCTAGATGGTTGTCTTCTCCCCATTGTGCTATCATTGTCGGATCTTGTGAGCTGCCTATCATGATCAAGATCATCTATATGTAATTTTATATGTTGCGTTTGTTGGGATCCGATGAATAGAGAATACTTGTTATGTTGATTATCAAAGTTATGCTTATGTGTTGTTTATGATCTTGCATGCTCTCCGTTTCTAGTAGAGGCTCTGGCCAAGTTTTTACTTTTAACTCCAAGAGGGAGTACTTATGCTCGATAGTGGGTTCATGCCCGCATTGACACCGGGACAAGTGATGTGAAAGTTCTAAGGTTGTGTTGTGCTGTTGCCACTAGGGATAAAACATTGATGCTATGTCTAAGGATGTAGTTGTTGATTACATTACGCACCATACTTAATGCAATTGTCCGTTGCTTGCAACTTAATACCGGAGGGGTTCGGATGATAACCCGAAGGTGGACTTTTTAGGCATAGATGCGGTTGGATGGCGGTCTATGTACTTTGTCGTAATGCCCAATTAAATCTCACTATACTCATCATGATATGTATGTGCATGGTCATGCTCTCTTTATTTGTCAATTGCCCAACCGTAATTTGTTCACCCAACATGATGTTCGTCTTATGGGAGAGACACCTCTAGTGAACTGTGGACCCCGGTCCAATTCTCTTTATCGAAATACAATCTACTCGCAATACTTGTTTCTACTGTTTTCTCTCGCAAACAATCATCTTCCACACAATACGGTTAATCCTTTGTTACGAGCAAGCCGGTGAGATTGACAACCTCACTCGTTTCGTTGGGGCAAAGTACTTTGGTTGTGTTGTGCGAGTTCCACGTTGGCGCCGGAATCTCCGGTGTTGCGCCGCACTACATCCCGCCGCCATCAACCTTCAACGTGCTTCTTGGCTCCTCCTGGTTCGATAAACCTTGGTTTCTTTCTGAGGGAAAACTTGCTGCTGTGCTCATCATACCTTCCTCTTGGGGTTGCCCAACGAACGTGTGAAATACACGCCATCATTGTGCAGGTTCCACGTTGGCGCCGGAATCCCTGGTGTTGCGCCGCACTACATCCCGCCGCCATCAACCTTCAACGTGCTTCTTGGCTCCTCCTGGTTCGATAAACCTTGGTTTCTTTCTGAGGGAAAACTTGCTGCTGTGCGCATCACACCTTCCTCTTGGGGTTGCCCAACGAACGTGTGAAATACACGCCATCAAGCTCTTTTTCTGGCGCCGTTGCCGGGGACCTGAAGAAAAGTTACACCACAAAATTTCTATCTCCCACGTCAACTGCACGCCAGCAGCTCTTTTTCTGGCGCCGTTGCCGGGGAGATCAAGACACGCTGCAAGGGGAGTCTCCACTTCTCAATCTCTTTACTTTGTTTTTGTCTTGCTTTATTTTATTTACTACTTTGTTTGCTGCACTTATATCAAAACACAAAAAAATTAGCTGCTAGTTTTACTTTATTTACTGTCTTGTTTGCTATATCAAAAACACAAAAAAATTAGTTTACTTGCATTTACTTTATCTAGTTTGCTTTATTTAGTACTGCTAAAATGGCCACCCCTGAAAATACTAAGTTGTGTGACTTCACTAGCACAAATAATAATGATTTCTTATGCACACCTATTGCTCCACCTGCTACTACAGCACAATTCTTTGAAATTAAACTCGCTTTCATCGAATCTTGTTATGAGAGAGCAATTTTCTCGGTGTTAGTTTTGATGATGCTGCTGCCCATCTCAATAATTTTGTTGAACTATGTGAAATGCAAAAGTATAAAGATGTAGATGGTGACATTATAAAATTAAAATTGTTTCCTTTCTCATTAAGAGGAAGAGCTAAAGATTGGTTGCTATCTCTGCCTAAGAATAGTATTGATTCCTGGACTAAATGCAAGGATGCTTTTATTGGTAGATATTATCCCCCTGCTAAAATTATATCTTTGAGGAGTAGCATAATGAATTTTAAACAATTGGATAATGAACATGTTGCTCAAGCTTGGGAAAGAATGAAATCTCTCGGTTAAAAATTGCCCAACCCATGGACTCGACTACTTGGATGATCATCCAAACCTTCTATGCAGGACTAAATTTTTCTTCGCGGAATTTATTGGATTCAGCTGCTGGAGGTACCTTTATGTCCATCACTCTTGGTGAAGCAACAAAGCTCCTTGATAATATGATGGTTAATTACTCGAATGGCACACGGAAAGAGCTCCACAAGGTAAGAAGGTAAATTATGTTGAAGAAACCTCTTCCTTGAGTGATAAGATTGATGCTATTATGTCTATGCTTGTTAATGGTAGGACTAATGTTGATACTAATAATGTTCCGTTAGCTTCATTGGTTTCTCAAAATTCTAGGACATATCCTGCTAATAGTAATTCTTATGGTAGATATGTTTCACCTAATGAGGAAAAGATGTTAGAAATTGAAAGATCCACCAAGAGCTTTATGCAATCACAATATGAGCAAAATAATTTTTTTACTAAAACTATGAATGAGCAATCTACCTTGTTGAAGAATATAGGAAATCAACTTGAGAATTTGAATATGGAGATTTCTGGGTTGCAAACTAAACTTGCAAATGCTGAAGACCGAATCTCATACATGTCTGCGTCACAATCTTCTTTAATTAATAAAATGGCTGCTAAACCCGAGGATATTGAAAATAAAATTGTTACTACAGCAAATGCCATCCAAGTTAGAATTAATGAGAATATAAGATTAATGGCTAAACTGCGTGCTAGGTGGGATAGAGAAGAAAATGAAAAACTAGCTAAAAAGGAAAATGTAGCTAAAGTTTGGACTATTACCACCACTAGCAATGCTAATGATTCACATGTTGCTGCACCTCCTACTATCAATGGTAAAATAATTGGTGTTGGCAATGCTTCTACTCCTAGTGCAAAGCGCGCAAAATTACCCGAAACTGCTAAAACCGCTGAAACCGCCTCGTGATAAAACTCGCTGAAATTTTTTCCAACCTTGGGGATGATAATCCCATTGCTTTAGATTGTAATGATTTAGATTTTGATGATTGCCACATCTCTGAAGTTATAAAGTTCTTGCAAAAACTTGCTAAGAGTCCCAATGCTAGCGCTGTAAACTTGGCTTTCACAAAACATATTACAAATGCTCTCATAAAAGCTAGAGAAGAGAGACTAAAACTTGAAACTTCTATTCCTAGAAAGCTAGAGGATGGTTGGGAGCCCATTGATACGTCTCCGACGTATCGATAATTTCTTATGTTCTATGCCATATTATTGATGATACCTACATGTTTTATGCACACTTTATGTCATATTCGTGCATTTTCTGGAACTAACCTATTAACAAGATGCCGAAGTGCCAGTCTCCGTTTTCTGCTGTTTTTGGTTTCAGAAATCCTAGTAACGAAATATTCTCGGAATTGGACGAAACGAAGACCCAGGGGCCTATTTTTCCACGGAGCTTCTAGAAGACCGAAGAGCATACGAAGTGGGGCCACTAGGTGGCGACACCACAAGGCGGCGCGGCCAAGGGGGGGCCCGCGCCGCCATATGGTGTGGGCCCCTCGTTAGCCCCCCGACTCTGCCCTTCCGCCTACTTAAAGCCTCCGTCGCGAAACCCCTGAGGCGAAAAACCACGATACGGAAAACCTTACTGAGACGCCGCCGCCGCCGATCCCATCTCGGGGGATTCCGGAGATCTCCTCCGGCACCTCGCCGGAGAGGGGATTCATCTCCCGGAGGACTCTACACCGCCATGGTCGCCTCCGGAGTGATGAGTGAGTAGTTCACCCCTGGACTATGGGTCCATAGCAGTAGCTAGATGGTTGTCTTCTCCTCATTGTGCTTCATTGTTGGATCTTGTGAGCTGCCTAACATGATCAAGATCATCTATCCGTAATTCTATATGTTGTGTTTGTCGGGATCCGATGGATAGAGAATACCATGTCATGTTAATTATCAAGTTATTACATATGTGTTGTTTATGATCTTGCATGCTCTCCGTTACTAGTAGAGGCTCGGCCAAGTTTTTGCTTTTAACTCCAAGAGGGAGTATTTATGCTCGATAGTGGGTTCATGCCCGCATTGACACCCGGGACGAGTGACGAAAGTTCTAAGGTTGTGTTGTGCTGTTGCCACTAGGGATAAAACATTGGCGCTATGTCCGAGGATGTAGTTGTTGATTACATTACGCACCATACTTAATGCAATTGTCTCGTTGCTTAGCAACTTAATACCGGAGGGGTTCGGATGATAACTCCGAAGGTGGACTTTTTAGGCATAGATGCGATTGGATGGCGGTCTATGTACTTTGTCGTAATGCCCAATTAAATCTCACTATACTTATCATGTCATGTATGTGCATTGTTATGCCCTCTCTATTTGTCAATTGCCCGACCGTAATTTGTTCACCCAACATGCTTTTATCTTATGGGAGAGACACCTCTAGTGAACCGTGGACCCCGGTCCATTCTTTTAATACCGAAATACAAATCTGTCTGCAATACTTGCTTTTATCGTTTTCTCTCGCAAACAATCATATTCCACACAATACGGTTAATCCTTTGTTACAGCAAGCCGGTGAGATTGACAACCTCACTCGTTTCGTTGGGGCAAAGTACTTTGGTTGTGTTGTGCAGGTTCCACGTTGGCGCCGGAATCTCCGGTGTTGCGCCGCACTACATCCCGCCGCCATCAACCTTCAACGTGCTTCTTGACTCCTACTGGTTCGATTAAACCTTGGTTTCTTATCGAGGGAAACTTGCCGCCGTGCGCATCACACCTTCCTCTTGGGGTTCCCAACGGACGTGTCAATTACACGCATCAAGCAAATTTCTCGGCGCCGTTGTCGGGAGATCAAGACACGCTGCAAGGGGAGTCTCCACTTCTCAATCTCTTTACTTTGTTTTTGTCTTGCTTTATTTTATTTACTACTTTGTTTGCTGCATTATATCAAAACACAAAAAAATTAGTTGCTAGTTTTACTTTATTTACTGTCTTGCACGCTATATCAAAAACACAAAAAAATTAGTTATTTGCATTTACTTTATCTAGTTTGTTTTATTTACTACTATTAAAATGAGTAATCCTGAAGTTGAAGTTCGTTCATTTAAGCAACAAGGGGGAGAATGTTTAAAAGATGCTTGGTATAGAATTAGTGATGCCCATAATAGGTGCACTAAGAAACACTCCACCACTATCCTACTCAGGAATTTTTATGTTGGTATCTCTAGCTGGAATAGATATGTTCTTGATTGTCTTGCGGGAGGTAACTTCCTAGGCGCTCCCGCTTTAGAAGCTAGCTGCATTATTGAGAGTTTATTTGGAACACCACCCCGTTAATGAAACTAAAATTGAAACCTCCCTTGAGGATGTTATGAAAAAATTGGAAACCATAGAGAAAAATTTTCCGAGTGTTGAAACTAAGTTGGAGATATTACTTGATAAAACTGATGAACTTGATAAATCCTTAGGAGGAATTGATGAAAGAATTAGTGTCCTAGGAACTTGTGTTGACCATGATAATCAAATTAATAGGATTGGCGAACTTGAAAAAGCTATGGGAACCTTGGGTTCAACCTTTTCATCTTTACAGTTTAGAGAGAAAGCTTATGTGGGAAAGGAGAAAAAGTTTATGTATGTCTCTAAAGTGCCTAAACCAAAGAAATATTATTATAGGCCTAAAATTGACAAAGCCCCTAGTACCACTACAAATGGGGGAGCTTATGATATCAATGCTTCATCTCCCGAGGTTACTTGAGATACACTTTCGCGCCTAGCCGAAAGGCGTTAAAGAAAAGCGCTTATGGGAGACAACCCATGTTTTTACTCCAGTATTTTTGTTTTATATTTGTGTCTTGGAAGTTGTTTACTACTGTAGCAACCTCTCCTTATCTTAGTTTTATGTTTTGTTGTGCCAAGTAAAGTCTTTGATAGAAAAGTAAGTACTAGATTTGGATTACTGCGCAGTTCCAGATTTGTTTGCTGTCACGAATCTGGGTCTATCTCCCTGTAGGTAGCTCAGAAAATTAAGCCAATTTACGAGCATGATCCTCAGATATGTACGCAACTTTCATTCAATTTGAGCATTTTCGTTTGAGCAAGTCTGGTGGCCTAATAAAATCCATCTTTACGGACTGTTCTGTTTTGACAGATTCTGTCTTTTATTTCGCATTGCCTCTTTTGCTATGTTGGATGAATTTCTTTGATCCATTAATGTCCAGTAGCTTTATGCAATGTCCAGAAGTGTTAAGAATGATTGTGTCACCTCTGAACATGTGAATTTTTATTATGCACTAACCCTCTAATGAGTTGTTTCGAGTTTGGTGTGGAGGAAGTTTTCAAGGATCAAGAGAGGAGTATGATGCAATATGATCAAGGAGAGTGAAAGCTCTAAGCTTGGGGATGCCCGGTGGTTCACCCCTGCATATTCTAAGAAGACTCAAGCGTCTAAGCTTGGGGATGCCCAAGGCATCCCCTTCTTCATCGACAACATTATCGGGTTCCTCCCCCGAAACTATATTTTTATTCCGTCACATCTTATGTACTTTACTTGGAGCGTCGGTTTGTTTTTGTTTTTGTTTTGTTTGAATAAAATGGATCCTAGCATTCACTTTATGGGAGAGAGACACGCTCCGCTGTAGCATATGGACAAATATGTCCTTAGGCTCTACTCATAGTATTCATGGCGAAGTTTCTTCTTCGTTAAATTGTTATATGGTTGGAATTGGAAAATGCTACATGTAGTAACTCTAAAATGTCTTGGATAATTTGATACTTGGCAATTGTTGTGCTCATGTTTAAGCTCTTGCATCATATACTTTGCACCCATTAATGAAAAAATACTTAGAGCTTGCTAATTTGGTTTGCATATTTGGTTTCTCTAGAGTCTAGATAACATCTAGTATTGAGTTTTGAACAACAAGGAAGACGGTATGGAGTCTTATAATGTTTACCATATGTCTTTTATGTGAGTTTTGTCTGTACCGTTCATCCTTGTGTTTGTTTCAAATAACCTTGCTAGCCTAAACCTTGTATCGAGAGGGAATACTTCTCATGCATCCAAAATCCTTGAGCCAACCACTATGCCATTTGTGTCCAC
>NW_025901260.1:0-21033 GCF_022539505.1 Lolium rigidum
AGCGATGGTGTCGTCGTAGCTTCCCATGGCGGAACCCTCCCGGTTCCGGCCTCCGGACGCCGCGAGCCCCACGGTGGGCGCCAGCGTGGTTGCCTAATCGACGGTACCTCGGAGGAGGGATCCTCACGAGGGAGAAGAAGTAGGGGCCATAGGGGCGGAGTGCACACGGGACGGTGGTACACGAGTTACCCGGCTTCGGAACACTGCACGGGGACGGGGCCTGCTGCTGCTATGCACGGAATTATGCGGGCGCTTTCGCGTTGTTACAATGAGTTGTGGTTGTGCCTCTAGGGCTCCCGAGGATCCGGCTTATAAAGGTGCACGGATCTAGGGTTTACATGGAGAGTCCTAGCCGGATTACACGTTTGCCCCTAGTACGATACTATGTCTTGCCGTGCACGCCCAAGGATCCGCCTTCCTCTATACGTCGTCCCGGATCCAGGGTTCCTGCTGGGCCTTCATGGATCAGGGTTCCTCCTAAGGTCGGTCGGATCCGGCTCCTACTGCTCTGGACCGGACATCTTCCGTCGGGATCAACGGCAGCATCGGGCCGCCCGATGGGCCACACACCTCATCACCATCTGTGGGCCACCCGGGCTTGCCGGATCTAGGCACTGTCGATGGTACACCCATGAAGTATACCCACAACACAAATAGTTATACATCAAACCTAGAGAGGTGAGAGTTCTATTATAATTATTAAAGAAGCAATAACAAAACTTGAGTTAAACCTTGGATATACATCCAAGTATTCAAATCATCATTTTCAAGACAACCCTAGAGAGAGATAACCATTAATGTTAAACATAGATCTTGATGATCACATCAACCTCTATGGAGCCTAATATTAGGTTAACATTGAAGTCCTTCCCAAATGAGAGAGGCCATCCATACTAATCCTAGTTCTATCTATTCAAATATCCAAATGGTTAAACCATCAGTTCTTGAGGGAACTTTAAGTAAATATCTCAGGCATTTCCACTGGGATATAAAACTATTGAGACAACCATGACCATGACCATCCTAGAAAGTAAAATAGAAGTGATATATCCTAGTTGATCAAGACAATGCTTGATCATGGAAGTGAGAACCCATTCGTTAGAAATAATTTAGGAAGCCAAACCTTGATCATTATAAATTGAGTGATGATCATAAACCCTAAGAACTTGAGGTAAGGATATCAAGAACAAGTGGATCATGTCTAACCATGATCATGCTCTTGAAGTATGTGAGGATAAGTTAAACCCTAATAGGATAAGCAGATATTAATAGCCACATGAAATTATAAGGAGATCAATAATAAGCAACCCTAGGCTTAGATCCCAACCCTAACTTGTGAACCACTAGGTGATCATAGATATAATTCTACCACATTTACATTCCACCTATTCTTCACTTAAAAACCACATGAAAACCTCTAGAGTCAAACTCTATACTTTATATGGTGAGAAACCTTCCATCCATATGACCAAAGTTAACTATAAAAAGAACTATAACCAATGTAGTTACTTTAATGATAAGTTGGGGGTAATAATAGAAGTTAATTGGTAGAAGATAAAACCAATTCTCAAATCCTTAGTAATTAGGGAAGCACATGAAATATTAAGCAAGTAACCACCTTATCATAGTTAGGGGAGATTAAACCCTAGCACATGCAATATGGTGTCATCCCATCTCTATAACCTAGAATTAAATCTCAACCCTAGTCTATGTATCACTATGGTGATCATAATATAAAACCAAGCCCAAAATTGAGATTCAAACCAATTGCCATTAGGTGAATATGATGAGAACCCTATAATTGTTCACTAATTAAAGCTCATGCTTCATTATGGAACTTAAGAATAATCTAGTGCTACACCATTTGATTAGAACCATGGTGGTGATCAACCACTTAATAAAGACTAACCCATAATAAGAGTAGTATCTACCTTGGGTATTTCAAGGTGCTATTTAAATATAATCCTAGTGCTACCTTTGAAATATGGTTATAGTAAAACCTACAAAACCTTAAAACGTTGCTCACATAAAATAATATGCAAGTGATTAATTCCTCAAATGGAAACCAAGACATAATAACAATCTCTGAAATACTTTGAGATGAAAGTACCCACTCTCATAATTCTAAACAGAATTGATTGCATAATAGAAAGTGAATTAAAATAAAAATATAAGTTTATATTTAAAGGTTATTTTGAATAAGTTCACAAATATGCAAATAATCTAATATAAGATATGAATTCAAATAAAATAGTCAAACAATAGTCAGTATACTAACTCTTGAATGGATTAGCATAATTACAAATATCTGCAAATAGAATTGAAATCAAATTTGAGTTAAAATACAAAATATACAAAAGGAAAAATAAAAACAGAGAAAAAAATGAGGGAAATACTTACCTGGCCGAGCAGCCCAGCACCACAAGCCACCGAGCCCAGCAGCAGCCCATGGCCCAGCACCACTACGTAGCCCAATACCCCTTCATCACAAAAAACTCGAGGACAAACTCGTCCTCATCCCCTCCGTGCACTGGAGGCCACCGCGACGCCGTGTTCTCCTTCTCCCCCTTGCTGGCGCCTTCTCCTTCATCGGCGTCGTGACGAGGCAGTCTTCGACGCCCTATAAAAACCCCAGCATGAACCCTAGCCGGACTTTCTTCCTCCTCTGCTCCAATTCTCCCCAAAACCGAAACCCTGGCTCCGCCAGTATCCATTACCGCCGGCGATGGAAGCCACCCCGAGCCAAGCCAAGCACACCAGCATGATCACCGCCCTCGACAAAGTCAGCCCACACAAGGAATTGAGCCGCCGTGTCCTAAATTGACGCCAGCGACATCATCTCTCCGACGGCCGGAGCCATCAATTCCGGCGAACCAGGCCAGCCCCGACCTCGCCGTCAAGCCCTAAGTGCTTCTGGTGAGCTCCTGCACCTCACAGCATCTCTAGCTCGCTCAACCATGCGCTGTAATGGCGTCGCGCCCTTCACCTGCGAGCACCGCCGCTCGGTCTCGCCATCGATGCTTGCTCCAGCGACCAAATAGGGGCGACAGCTGGTACAGGTTACACTCACGTGGAAGCGGCGGAGTCTCGTAGAATAGATAGTTGGTCCGCGCGAGCCCTGGATCGACGGCGATCGCCGATTCCCGCCGGCCACCGTGAGCTCCTGGACTTGGTTTCAATTTTGACCAGTCCACGCTCACGTGGCAGTCCGCGTGGACCAGTGGCCCACTGGTCAGTCTCAGAGAGTAGGTTAGCCCGGGTACGTTTAGCAGTTCCAATCGTTTAAATTCAAATTCAATAACATCTGCAACTTCAAATAAATTTAGAAAATCCAATTTAAGTCAGAAAAATGAAAATAAGATATCAAAATTCTTGGAAAAGAAAACTCTTTCCAATAAAAATATAAAATGAAATTTTTATTTTTAATAAAAATTTAATTGTTTTAAACTTAATAATTAAGTCTT
The DNA here is from genome assembly GCF_022539505.1 of Lolium rigidum. NCBI lineage: Eukaryota > Viridiplantae > Streptophyta > Magnoliopsida > Poales > Poaceae > Lolium > Lolium rigidum. The sequence continues at coordinate 3,465 of NW_025901260.1, forward strand.
TTCTTTTATTCAAAATGCAATTAAAATTCAGTAATTAAGAAAAGTGCCCCAATAAGATAAAAATCAGTAAATAAATAATGAAACATTAAAACTAAATTTTCTTGATTTGTTATTTTGTTAAAATCATTATTAGAGAGATTTAAACCCTAATTAATATTTACCCTAATTATTAAATTGTTTAAAAATAATAAAATGCCAAATTCAATATTATTTTTATTTCCAAGTTACTAATAACTTCAACCTTACCATGAAGTTATTAATCATAGAACCATAGGGTAAATAGCAAACCCTAATTCCTTATGAAATGATGTTATAACCCTATCATTTCATTTGTAATCCTAAAACCCTAACTCCATTAGGAACCCTAGTTCCATTATTACATGTGAACCCTAAATTACTTCTAACCTAAACCCTAGTTTAGAACATGTGATCAAGAGACCTTGATTTCATACCTAGGTCCATAATTAGCCACTAAGTGCATATATATCTAGGTCCACATAAAATATATGAACCTATCACTAAGACTTTAGCATTCCATGTGTTCATTTCATCAAACCTAGATGATCAAACAGGAACACCTAAGTTTAAACCCTAGTTCCTATCATCAAAAGTATCAACCTTACTCATACCTATATAGCATCACACCATTGTGATGAACTCCAATAGCAACCATGCTAATATTAACATCACATCCCATACACACTAAACCCTATTAGTATGAGATAATTATTAAACATCCTATTTAGGAAACCACCATTCCTTACTTAGTGAATCCAATAACAAAACCTAGACAACCTCAACCCTAATATATATACTTCTTATTACTTAAGAAGTATGTTCTTCGAAAGTTATTCTTTTGAAGAAAATAAGGAATCATCATTGATACGTCTTCGACGTATCGATAATTTCTTATGTTCCATGCCACATTATTGATGATATCTACATGTTTTATGCACACTTTATGTCATATTCGTGCATTTTCTGGAACTAACCTATTAACAAGATGCCGAAGAGCCGATTCTTTGTTTTACTGCTGTTTTTGGTTTCGAAATCCTAGTAACGAAATATTCTCGGAATTGGACGAAATCAACGCCCGGGGTCCTATTTTGCCACGAAGCTACCGAGAAGACCGAAGAGGAGTCGAAGTGGGGCCACGAGCGCCGCCACCATAGGGCGGCGCGGCCCGAGGCCACGGCGCGCCGACACGTGGCGTGGGGCCCTCGTGTGGCCCCCACGTTGCCCTTTCGCCTACTTAAAGCCTCCGTCGCGAAACCCCCGATGCAGAGAGCCACGATGCGGAAAACCTTCCGGAGACGCGCCGCCGCCAATCCCATCTTGGGGGATTCGGAGATCTCCTCCGGCACCCTGCCGGAGGGGATTCATCTCCTGGGAGGACTCTTCACCGCCATGGTCGCCTCCGGAGTGATGAGTGAGTAGTTCACCCACTGGACTATGGGTCCATAGCATGTAGCTAGATGGTTGTCTTCTCCTCATTGTGCTTCATTGTAGGATCTTGTGAGCTGCCTAACATGATCAAGATCATCTATACTGTAATACTATATGTTGTGTTTGTCGGGATCAGATGGATAGAGAATACCATGTTATGTTAATTATCAAGTTATTACCTATGTGTTGTTTATGATCTTGCATGCTCTCCGTTATTAGTAGAGGCTGCGGCCAAGTTTTTGCTCTTAACTCCAAGAGGGAGTATTTATGCTCGATAGTGGGTTCATGCCTCCATTGATACCGGGACGGTGACGAGAAAGTTCTAAGGTTGTGTTGTCGTTGTTGCCACTAGGGATAAAACATTGATGCTATGTCCGAGGATGTAGTTGTTGATTACATTACACACCATACTTAATGCAATTGTCTGTTGCTTTGCAACTTAATCTTGGAAGGGGTTCGGATGATAACTTTGAAGGTGGACTTTTTAGGCATAGATGCGAGTTGGATGGCGGTCTATGTACTTTGTCGTAATGCCCAATTAAATCTCACTATATTTATCATGACATGTATGTGCATTGTTATGCCCTCTCTATTTGTCAATTGCCGGCTGTAATTTGTTCACCCAACATGCTTTTATCTTATGGGAGAGACACCTCTAGTGAGCTGTGGACCCGGTCCATTCTTTTATCTTGAAATACAAATCTGTCTGCAATACTTGTTCTTTCTTGTTTTCTTGCAAACAATCATCTTCCACACAATACGGTTAATCCTTTGTTACGGCAAGCGCGGTGAGATTGACAACCTCACGCTGTTTCGTTGGGGCAAAGTACTTTGGTTGTGTTGTGCGGGTTCCACGTTGGCGCCGGAATCCCTGGTGTTGCGCCGCACTACATCCGCCGCCATCAACCTTCAACGTGCTTCTTGGCTCCTCCTGGTTTGATAAACCTTGGTTTCTTTACGAGGGAAAACTTCTTCGCTGTGCGCATCATACCTTCCTCTTGGGGTTCCCAACGAACGTGTGAGTTACACGCCATCAAGCTCTTTTTCGGCGCCGTTGCCGGGGAGATCAAGACACGGCTGCAAGGGGAGTCTCCACTTCCCAATCTCTTTACTTTGTTTTTGTCTTGCTTTATTTTATTTACTACTTTGTTTGCTGCATTATATCAAAACACAAAAAAATTAGTTGCTAGCTTTACTTTATTTACTATCTTGTTTGCTATATCGAAAACACAAAATTAGTTACTTGCATTTACTTTACTTGATTCATCATGTTTCCTTTTAATTTTACCACAAAAGACATACCGGTAGGACGTGGGTCTATAGTTGGGAGAAACAATATAGACGAAATTTTCAATCATGTTAGTACCGTTGAAGATTTTGAAGATAGACACTTGGTAGAACTTGCTCCTACTTGTGAAATTGCTGCTGCTGCTTTAGTTCGCATGTTGGAAACTAAATTTGTTAATCTCAATCCTATAATCCAACACATGTTTCTTACACTCGGTGATATGGAAGAGGGGAAAAGAAATATTTTGTTTTAGAAACCCTTCTTAGAGAATTTGGTGGTCTAGCAAGAGAGGCTAGAAAGGTCTTTGCTAAATTTAATATGCTTGGTTCTCATACTAATTTTGTTGGTCTCCTTGAAAAAATGGACATGGATAGAATAAGGTACACTAATAATATTAATGATGGTAGGGAGATCAAAGCACCAATACCATGTAAACTCCTAGCTATGAATGATGCACTAGAAAATAACTATGCTTGGCTTGTTCTGAAAATTTGTTCGATGAGAGTAGCAAGCCCAAGACTAATGAAAAGGGGACGCTGAAACTTATGTATCCAATATACTATGCATGGTTGAGAAAACTCCAAACCCCGCTGTAGATGCACCACCCTTTGATAATACTTGATACACACTTTACGCGCCTAGGCTGAAAGGCGTTAAGAAAGCGCTTATGGGAGACAACCCATGTTTTTACTACAATATTTTTGTTTTATATTTGAGTCTTGGAAGTTGTTTACTACTGTAGCAACCTCTCCTTATCTTAGTTTTGAGTTTTGTTGTGCCAAGTAAAGTCTTTGATAGTAAAGTAAATACTAGATTTGGATTACTGCGCGAAACAGATTTCTTTGCTTGTCACGAATCTGGGTCTAATTCTCTGTAGGTAACTCAGAAAATTAAGCCAATTTACGTGAGTGATCCTCAGATATGTACGCAACTTTCATTCAATTTGGGCATTTTCATTTGAGCAAGTCTGGTGCCTCAATTAAATTCATCTTTACGGACTGTTCTGTTTTGACAGATTCTGCCTTTTATTTCGCATTGCCTCTTTTGCTATGTTGGATGAATTTCTTTGATCCATTAATGTCCGGTAGCTTTATGCAATGTCCAGAAGTGTTAAGAATGATTGTGTCACCTCTGAACATGTTAATTTTATTGTGCACTAACCCTCTAATGAGTTGTTTCGAGTTTGGTGTGGAGGAAGTTTTCAAGGATCAAGAGAGGAGTATGATACAATATGATCAAGGAGAGTGAAAGCTCTAAGCTTGGGGATGCCCGGTGGTTCACCCTGCATATTCTAAGAAGACTCAAGCGTCTAACCTTGGGGATGCCCAAGGCATCCCCTTCTTCATCGACAACATTATCGGGTTCCTCCCCTGAAACTATATTTTTATTCCGTCACATCTTATGCACTTTGCTTGGAGCGTCGGTTTGTTTTTGTTTTTGTTTTGTTTGAATAAAATGGATCCTAGCATTCACTTTGTGGGAGAGAGACACGCTCCGCTGTAGCATATGGACAAGTATGTCCTTAGGCTTTACTCATAGTATTCATGGCGAAGTTTCTTCTTCGTTAAATTGTTGTATGGTTGGAATTGGAAAATGCTACATGTAGTAACTCTAAAATGTCTTGGATAATTTGATACTTGGCAATTGTTGTGCTCATGTTTAAGCTCTTGCATCATATACTTTGCACCCATTAATGAAGAAACACCTAGAGCTTGCTAATTTGGTTTCCATATTTGGTTTCTCTAGAGTCTAGATAATATCTAGTATTGAGTTTTGAACAACAAGGAAGACGGTGTAGAGTCTTATAATGTTTACAATATGTCTTTTATGTGAGTTTTGCTGTACCGTTCATCCTTGTGTTTGTTTCAAATAACCTTGCTAGCCTAAACCTTGTATCGAGAGGGAATACTTCTCATGCATCCAAAATCCTTGAGCCAACCACTATGCCATTTGTGTCCACCATACCTACCTACTACATGGTATTTATCCGCCATTCCAAAGTAAATTGCTTGAGTGCTACCTTTAAAATTCCATCATTCACCTTTGCAATATATAGCTCATGGGACAAATAGCCTAAAAACTATTGTGGTATTGAATATGTACTTATGCACTTTATCTCTTATTAAGTTGCTTGTTGTGCGATAACCATGCTTTCTGGGGACGCCATCAACTATTCTTTGTTGAATATCATGTGAGTTGCTATGCATGTCCGTCTTGTCACGAAGTAAGAGAGATCTACCACCTTAATGGTTGGAGCATACATATTGTTAGAGAAGAACATTGGGCCGCTAACTAAAGCCATGATTCATGGTGGAAGTTTCAGTTTTGGACATATATCCTCAATCTCATATGAGAATAATAATTGTTGCCACATGCTTATGCATTAAAGAGGAGTCCATTATCATGTTGTCCATGTTGTCCCGGTATAGATGTCTAAGTTGAGAATAATCAAAAGCGAGAAATCCAAAATGCGAGCTTTCTCCTTAGACCTTTGTACGAGGCGGCATGGAGGTACCCCATTGTGACACTTGGTTAAAACATGTGTATTGCGATGATCCGGTAGTCCAAGCTAATTAGGACAAGGTGCGGGCACTATTAGTATACTATGCATGAGGCTTGCAACTTGTAAGATATAATTTACATAACTCATATGCTTTATTACTACCGTTGACAAAATTGTTTCATGTTTTCAAAATAAAAGCTCTAGCACAAATATAGCAATCGATGCTTTCCTCTTTGAAGGACCATTCTCTTTACTTTTATGTTGAGTCGGTTCGCCTATTTCTCTCCACCTCAAGAAGCAAACACTTGTGTGAGCTGTGCATTGATTCCTACATACTTGCATATTGCACTTGTTATATTACTCTATGTTGACAATTATCCATGAGATATACATGTTACAAGTTGAAAGCAACCGCTGAAACTTAATCTTCCTTTGTGTTGCTTCAATACCTTTACTTTGATTTATTGCTTTATGAGTTAACTCTTATGCAAGACTTATTGATGCTTGTCTTGAAGTACTATTCATGAAAAGTCTTTGCTTTATGATTCACTTGTTTATTCATGTCATTACCATTGTTTTGATCGCTGCATTCATTACATATGTTTACAAATAGTATGATCAAGATTATGATGGCATGTCACTTCGAAATTATCTTTGTTATCGTTTTACCGCTTCGGGACGAGCAGAACTAAGCTTGGGGATGCTGATACGTCTCCGACGTATCGATAATTTCTTATGTTCCATGCCACATTATTGATGATATCTACATGTTTTATGCACACTTTATGTCATATTCGTGCATTTTACTGGAACTAACCTATTAACAAGATGCCAGAAGAGCCGATTCTGTTGTTCTGCTGTTTTTGGTTTCAGAAATCCTAGTAACGAAATATTCTCGGAATTGGACGAAATCAACGCCCGGGGTCCTATTTTGCCACGAAGCTTCCGGAAGACCGAAGAGGAGTCGAAGTGGGGCCACGAGGCGCCGCCACCATAGGGCGGCGCGGCCCAGGCCCTGGCCGCGCCGACCTGTGGCGTGGGGCCCTCGTGTGGCCCCCACGTTGCCCTTTCGCCTACTTAAAGCCTCCGTCGCGAAACCCCCAGTACCGAGAGCCACGATACGGAAAACCTTCCAGAGACGCCGCCGCCGCCAATCCCATCTCGGGGGATTACGGAGATCTCCTCCGGCACCCTGCCGGAGAGGGGATTCATCTCCCGGAGGACTCTTCACCGCCATGGTCGCCTCCGGAGTGATGAGTGAGTAGTTCACCCCTGGACTATGGGTCCATAGCGGTAGCTAGATGGTTGTCTTCTCCTCATTGTGCTTCATTGTTGGATCTTGTGAGCTGCCTAACATGATCAAGATCATCTATACGTAATGCTATATGTTGTGTTTGTCGGGATCCGATGGATAGAGAATACCATGTTATGTTAATTATCAAGTTATTACCTATGTGTTGTTTATGATCTTGCATGCTCTCCGTTATTAGTAGAGGCTCTGGCCAAGTTTTGCTCTTAACTCCAAGAGGGAGTATTTATGCTCGATAGTGGGTTCATGCCTCCATTGATACCTGGGACAATGACGAGAAAGTTCTAATGTTGTGTTGTGCTTGTTGCCACTAGGGATAAAACATTGATGCTATGTCCGAGGATGTAGTTGTTGATTACATTACGCACCATACTTAATGCAATTGTCTGTTGCTTTGCAACTTAATGCTTGGAAGGGGTTCGGATGATAACCTGAAGGTGGACTTTTTAGGCATAGATGCAGTTGGATGGCGGTCTATGTACTTTGTCGTAATGCCCAATTAAATCTCACTATATTTATCATGACATGTATGTGCATTGTTATGCCCTCTCTATTTGTCAATTGCCCGACTGTAATTTGTTCACCCAACATGCTTTTATCTTATGGGAGAGACACCTCTAGTGAGCTGTGGACCCCGGTCCATTCTTTTATACTTGAAATACAAATCTGTTCGCAATACTTGTTCTTTCTTGTTTTCTTGCAAACAATCATCTTCCACACAATACGGTTAATCCTTTGTTACGGCAAGCCGGTGAGATTGACAACCTCACTCTGTTTCGTTGGGGCAAAGTACTTTGGTTGTGTTGTGCGGGTTCCACGTTGGCGCCGGAATCCACTGGTGTTGCGCCGCACTACATCCCGCCGCCATCAACCTTCAACGTGCTTCTTGGCTCCTCCTGGTTCGATAAACCTTGGTTTCTTTCTGAGGGAAAACTTGCTGTTGTGCGCATCATACCTTCCTCTTGGGGTTCCCAACGAACGTGTGAGTTACACGCCATCAATCATCAACCCTGCTTATAAGGACCTATAAACCCTAGCTAGCTATCACTAACAAGATAAACCAATCTTGATAGCAACCTTGTATGTATAATTGCTTAGGATGCCTAGGCTTAACTCAACCTTACAAACCCTTGGTATTGATGAATCCAACTAAGTTGTGATCCATCTAATACTTACTCCAGAAACTAGATGAAAGCATAGTCAACCATAGAACCCCACCAATCTAATTATCATACTTGTTCTTTATATGAGGACATGTTCTTCAAAAGTTATTCTTTTGAATTATATAATAAGTAATCATTAACCATGCCATATAGTACTAAAACTGACCACTTTGTTCTTTACTTGTTAACATTAGGCCAATTATCGGTCTTTGTGTGCTCAATTGATTACTATGCTTTATTACCTACTGTTCATGATACCAAGTAATCACACCTGAATAAGAACCTTGTTTGTGAATCACTCTAAAAGTGCAACACACCCTGGACGATCCACTGCTACTCACTAATCCTAAATCATCGGGGTTAGGTCACGTTTAGAACGATTGCATCTCATACTTATGCATTATTGCATCCTTGGTAATCTTTTAAACATCGTCCTTACCGGACGATGATGCTATTTCAAAATTTGGAGTTATTGCGTATCGAAGACCTTGTCTGCATAATCTTGCAGTCAAGAAAGGCAAGTTCATCGCTTGCTCATGTCATTTGAGTATTTTTACCAAATTACTTGCAAAGTACTATAATTATCACTCTTGCATAAAAAAAGAGCAAAACCACTATTTTCATAACTATGAATATGACTATGTGGTGGGCAATGGAACCATGGATTGTGTTGATATGGTGGAGGTTCCATTGCAAGGGTTTATATCCATCTAGGATTAAACAACAAATGTCGTCTAGTGATTCTTGTGCCGTAATACCCGTGTTAACCATAAGATCCGGAGTGGGACGGAGTAGTCAAAAGTGTTTCCACCTCTCGTACATCAACGGACGCGCTTTACCGTAGACACTTGTATCCGTCGGGGCAAGCGGTAGGGTCGGGAAGCCTTAAGTCCCCACGGCATTGTCCGTAGACACTTGTCGCCCGAGGAGCAAGCGGTAGGCTGGGGAAGCCTTAAGTTCCCCACGGTATTGCGGTCTATGATGGGTTGCAGCTACACGGCGAAGGAGTTTGGTTAACGAGTCCCAAACTGTTGTCGTGGTCGGGGTCCACCCGTAAGTGGGAATAATGGGACCGACGAGGACCCAGGGTCGGGGTATGCAACAAAGGGTGGGTGTGCGAGGTAGCGGAGGAACATGATTGGCTAGACCTTATACCGTGCCTCACACCAAAGGAAGTGTGGACGGGTTGCGCGCCGGTTGGCACCAAGGTTAAGATCTCTTATGGGTAAAGCAACACACCTCTGCGAGTGTAATGAATCGTGACCTGTCACTCCCTGTTCCGGGATATGGAAGCTGCGAGCATTGCTCGGGAAAGGAACTCCATGAAGTTCTAGTAAACCGGTGAAGGGCGACGGACATAGTTCTTCCGAATAAAAGCAACCTTTTGAAGAAATGGTTATGAAAACTTGCATTGGTATTAGACTTTCTCGGTCTAATGCTGTAGCTAGTGCATTAAACACCTCTTTCCTATAATGAACTTGTTGAGTACGCTCGTACTCATCCCACTCTTAAATCCCCTGCTTAGATATGGAGGCATCGGAGGAGGATCTACAGTGCAACTCGAAGGCCAAGGAGTCAATAACTTCTTCAAGGGACATGATCTGTCAGAAGAGTCAGATACCATACACAACAAGGAGAAAAACCTAGATTAGCAATAGAAAGAAACTAGCTTCCTAAACCTAGCTCCTATTTAGCTAGAATCTATTCATAGCCCTATAGCTAGTCAAATACTCTACAAATAGAGTTCGCGATAGGATTAGACTACGAGTCGTTCTTCTGGAGTTTATTTGCAGATTTACCTCATTGTAAAGTAGGAGGCTGTGATGATCTTATGTAACAAAGTCAATGTTGTAATTCTATAGACATGCCTTGGACCCGCATATGTTTCTGTTGTACCACTCTGAGCGATATAATACTAGTGGAACTGTGTTTCATTGGTGTTATATCAGACTTGCATACTACACCATGCAGTGGTATGCCGGGTCACCACATTAATTTAGCAGTAATATATATTTTTTTGGCAACATGAAACCATTTGTACCATCATATGTGAATTTTAACATTCTGGGACGGAAGAAGTATCTCTTAGCGGGCCATGTCCAGGAAGCCAGTGTTGTAAATCGTTGAGAGAGACCACCTAGGCTATTTGAAGTTGGAGGCAGACCACCGTCCTATTTGATGCTTGAGGCAACAAAGAGGAGCAGCCGCGCAGCAGACATGGTGGGCTACCAGAGCGGCAGGCCACAGCCGCATCTACAAATCTAAGCCCAAATCACACACTTTGTACGTGCAAGCCCAGCAGGCGGTAGCATCAGAATCCCAGCCCGCTCGAGTCAATTTGGCAATGGGGCCTCATTCGCTGATCCTGGTGGTTAATTCACCTATTAAGGGACGATTTTGGTTAGTATTTCATCCCCGTGAGAGTTTTATTGGAGGCAAATTCTCTCCATTAGGTAAGATGGGGATGGATCTGTGTTACCACTATCTATCCCCGATAACCGTGAAATTCCCGTTAGGCACATGACATTTGGCACTAGGATACAAGATAGATATGTATAGATACCAGAAATCCTAATTCTATTGTGCTCACATTTCCCCTCCCGTCCCCAACCATCGTAGCCCCCCAAATCCCAACTCCCAAACGCTCGTCTCTTCTTCCTAAACTCCTGTTCCGGCCAGCCTATCATCCTACCATGTTGTCAGTTTATTTTAGGCTCATACTTACTAGCTAAAGCGGGGATGGTTAACCGATGGTTATTTGTTTACCCGGTGGGGATGGGGATGGTAAAAGAACTGGCCCCATGACAGTTAGTGGGGATGGGAACGGAGAAAATTTTCCTACATGGGGATGGTTATGGTTGAGCACTAACCAATGGTTACTGTCCCCGTTGCCATATTGACGCTTGAGGCTCAATATCCTCGTGCGGTGCGAGCCCAACGGGTTTCCCTATTTCCCGCTGCTTAACACGCCAGAACAACGCATCGCGTGAAGCGGAAGCTGGATGGGCCGGCTCATTTGTTCGTTCGGTGAATAAAATAACCGGAGTTTTCTTTCGTTTCTGTTCAACACATGGGTACCACTACCTAGAGACCAACCTTCGCAAAGGAAAAACTAGGCCCACGCAACATACGAGAAGGCGACACATGTCGACCATTGCACCCGCGCACTCGCTCCCGTCTAACTAACCACGCGCGTACAAAGTACGTGATCGACCCACACGGGCGTACACGCGTACGCACGACGGCGCAAGGCCGCGCTCCACGCGAGGCCGCACCCCACACCGTGCTATGTGCATGTGAAAATCAAAAAAGGTAGCCACCACGCTGCATGCATGTTTGTATTTCGAGTACGGTAATGCACACATACAACTACATACAACTATATATAGGGCATAAATACAAGTACATTTACGTAGACAAGCGAGTATAATCGCGCACACAGTCGTGCAGATGAACGAGTACAGTCACGCACACGAGCGAGTACAATCGCCCACACGAGCGAGTACAGTTGCGCACACGAGCAGGTACATGTACATAAGTACAATAGCGCACACGATCAGGTACAGTCGCACATACGAGCAGGTACAATCGCGCACATGAGCAAGTACAGTCGTGCACACGAGCAGGTACATGTACAGAAGTACAGTCACGTACACGAGCAGGCACAGTAGAGCACACGAGCAGGTATAGTCGTGAACACGAGCAAGTACATGTACAGAAGTACAGTCGCACACACGAGCGAGCGAGTACAGTCGCGCGCACGAGTAAGTACAGGTAACACACGAATGAGTACACTAAAAACGAGTACACTAACGAGTACAGTAACCGAGTAAAGGGAAAAACTGCACCAAACACACTAAAAACAGAGATACTTATCAGTTGAAACACGAGTACAGTTAAGTACACACCACAGGTACAATCATACTAATATTGGAAGTACGAAAAAATATATCTCCAAACCTATCAACATGTGATCTAGTTTCGAAGATCTCGACGCGAGGAACTCAAAAGTGAAAACGGTTCGTAATTTGAACTTACGGTTCTCAAGATATTTCATTTTGAAAAAAAGAATCTGGAAAAAAGGGAAAAACTAACACAACCCAACCTCCCCCTGTCTTCTCTCCTCCCTCATTGTTTCCCCTTGCGACATGGCGAGCAGGGAGATCACTTCCCAGGGATTTTCTAGCACCACAACGCGCCACTTGTCGCGTGCGGAGCGAGTCCAGATTTCAAATTTGTTCAATTTGGAAAATGTTCAGATCCGAAATTCGTTCAAATTTGAAATTTGTTCAAAATATTTCAAATGCGAAAGTGATTGAAATTCGAAAATGTTCAGATTCTAAATTTGTTCAAATTTTTAGAAAGTTTAGATTCAAAATTTGTTCATATTGCAGCAAAACATAAATGAAAGAAAAAAAAGAAGAAGAGGAAAGATACTGGGCCGGCCCAGCACTGCCGCCTGGGTGTGCGGTGTGTGCAAATGGCCGACCAGGGTGGCATATAGCACCGCCCGCCACGTCCGGCTGGGCTCCGGCAGATCTGCGGGGCTATCGATTCGATCGACGGCAAGTGGCTCGTCGTTTCCCGCGTAGACAGCAGCCTGGCCGCCGTACATGCACCGCATGCCCATGGCCCCGCGCGGAGAATACTATCGCCGCCGCTTCTTCCGAGGCGTGCGTGCGTGTCCTGCTCGGCGCGGCGCGCCCGTGCCGACGGCGTCGCAACGCGCGTGACTAGTGCCTGTGGGGATCGCCTGAAAAGAAGCGGAAGACGTGAGATGACGAGCTAGCGCGCGTGCCCTGCCCTATCGGCGCGCGCGCGGTCCTCGACTGGCAGCAGCCCAGCAGCGCACGCCCGCTCCGCTCATGAATTTTCTAATAGGTGTAAAGAAACATTGAAATTTTGCACGAACGAAGGAGAGAGATACAGAGTGTAGGTGAATTGAATTTCTCAAAGAAAAATTAAAATAGAGTTGTTAGCATAAAACCACCACATCTGTAGCTAAATCTTCATTTTTGTAACACTTTATGTTTCGGGAGCAAAAAACTACTGGATTTTTCGTCGGTTTTCTCATAAAACACTAAACCGCCTCTGATAACGCATTGACACGAATTAATGGCCAAACTGACAGTGGAGCCCACTACCTAGGCTGATGTGGCAGTGCTAGACAGTGTACTGTTTGCCGTTTTGCATCGTAGGTCTTCAAATTTTGATCACATATTATGCACGGGTCCCTCGCACCCAGCAGTTTTCAGAAAACCTGCTATTTATTTTTCAAACATTCATAAATGTTTGAATATTTCAAATATAAACTTTTTTCAAACCTTCGTAACTTTTAAATACTAATCCAATGAAAAAAATTAATATGAAAAGTGCTCAGACATATTATTTATAGTATTTGGAGTTATATAATTTAAGTTATGAATTTCCAAACTTTACAATGTTTATATTTGGAGTATTAGAATATTTCTGTGCACTTTTCATATTCAAAGTTTTCCATTTGAATTTGTATTTAAAAGTTATGAAGGTTTTAAAAAAGTTTATATCTAAAATATTAAAAAAGTGAGCACTTTTCATATTAAAAGTTTTTTCCATTTGAATTAGTATTTAAATGTTATGAATGTTTTAAAAAGTTTATATTTGAAATATTCATACATTTTTAGAATTTTTCATATTAAAGCTTTTGCCATTTAATTTTTATTTAAAATTTATGAATGATTGAAAAATAAATAACAGATTTTCTGAAAAACTACGGGGTGCGAGGGGTCTATGCGTAATTTCCGATCAAAATTTGAGGAGCTGCATGCAAAATGGCAAGCGGTGCGCTCTCTAGCACTGCCACGTCGTCCTGGTTAGTGGGTCTCGCTGTCAGTTTGGCCATCAATCCGTGTCAATTCTTGATCAGAGGTGGTTTAGTGTTTTTTTTTAAATCCAACGAAAAATCTGGTAGTTTTTTGCTACCGAAACATAAAGTGATACCAAAATGACGATTTAGCTGCCAATGTGGTGATTCTAAGCTAACAACTCATTAAAATGAGATTTGACCTGGTTTTGAGATCCCTATGAAATGAAATACATAGGTATGGATTACATCAAACATTTGCTAATGTTGCACAACATCTTTATCGTGTGTTATTTTTCACAAAAAACCCGTCCGCAATCACTTCTGACATTCCTGGTGTAAAACATATGATTTGGAAACACTCAGACACCCATTAGGGTCGGTGTTGGCAGTGGCGGAGCCAGAACTTCAAACTTGTGTAGTCAGTTTAAAGTTCTGTAGTCAAATATATGTGTTTCTAGATAATTTTTTATATTTTCTGTACTATTTTTGTCTGTAAGTCTCAGATTGTACATGGCTCTGCCACTGTGTGTTGGGTTTATATTAATAATGTACAGATATAGTGTTACGAGTATAATACAGAAGCTACGCATACATATATAGTCTAACACCTGGCCAGAGCTATGATTTTCATCATGTTCAGCTCTCAAGTGTTTTACGAAGGACTATATGTGATTCCTACTCTTTTACACACTAGTGAATAAAGCCGAATGAATTTTAAAAAAAATACAGTAAAAAAAATAAAGCCGAATGGTCCTATGGACCTCCTCTGCTTAACTTACTCACGATTAGTGGCACTAATCAGCAATCAGCAAGGCCATGTTTTGGTACCAAAAGGCAAGGCCGGACCACGTACAGGCTAATCCTCACACCAAAACATGGCAGTGGCACACAACAATGATCATATCAAAATAAAACCAACACCTTTGCAAGCATGCGATTGTCCCCCTATGCATGGTCAAGAACCAGTTTTCAAATGATGTCGAATTACTGAGCATCGCCATTACCCCTAAATTAAAGGTTTCAATGCATTCCAATGTTAATGGCCGACCGAGCCACCCATACAAAAACCAGAGATCTCTCGTACTTTGGGCCTTTGCGTAGGTGTGCTAACATGGCTAGCTTGCTGAAAGTATATATATGTAGTAGTGGTGTACGTTCTATGAGCAAATCATGCGCAACCCACCTGTTGTGTGTCATCTGGCTTCTTCTTCTGCTGTTGTTTCAGTTGAAGGGATACAACGAGGGGAAAAAAAATCTACAGAAAGTCCAAACCAAAGTAGAGCTTAGCAGATAATTAAGCTACTCCCGACGATCCTGATAAATTTAGAGTAGTGCAGAGACAATTAAGATTTGTTGGAACTGAGAATCATCAAATATGTCAGGCTGTTTCACAGTTCACGAGTTGCTAGGAGGATCAACTGAAAATTCTCTCCCGTAACTGCCATATCAAAAAGGGAAAAAAATTAAACTTGTGCACAGCAAAGTTGCCAAGTGATGTACAGAATCAGCAGCATTGGTTCTTTCTTGATCAACTAGACTGAGTAGCTGGAAAAACAACTAAGGCATTCCTAACACTACATGCAGAGCACTAGAGAAGGCATTAAGCAGTAGTCACATTTGAATCATGTCGTCCACAACCATGGATGTCAAACATTCCTTTACTCGATTTTTGCATGATTGAGCACGTACATATCTTCCATGTTTGAGCACGAACTACTCTGGCAGACTTATTTTGCAATGGCTCCAACTGCTAGGGATATGGCAGTTTCCAGCAACCAAATCCAAAGGGGCAATCAGCTGAAAGCCATGACACGATTGCCTGTTCTGGAGTTGTATATGGTACAAGTTAGGAAATTGAGGCGTTTTAATAAGCATCGGAAGTTGTGGCATGATTTGGTCTGAACCTAGAGCATGATTGGGTTCAGCTGTGAACAACGTTAACTAAATATTGCAGCATTGTTGTAAAACAATTCTAGCATAGGTTCGGCTAACTATCATTGAGGTTGCTTCTAATCGTTTCAAATATGTTTGCCAACTGGTTGCCGGGAACTAGTACGAAACTTACTGACACAGTCATGGTAAGGGTTGCAAGAGATGCTGCTGGTTTGGCAGTCTTTGATACTATGAGGAAAATAAATCTTTTTCAATTTAGACTATTTACTTGTGTATGCTTTTGTTCTCTCTTCTTGATACAGATGACATGCACCTTCCAAAGAGAAAGTGTGTTAGAGCATCTCCACTCATCTCCCCGACGAGGCCCCCGAGCGCCGTTTTTCCCATCCGGACGGCGAAATTCGGCTCAGTCGCGATCCCGGTTCCTCGTTTTCATCCGGATTTGCTTGCATATCCCCATTCTCTCCCGCCGAATTTGTGGATAGGCATCTCCATTCTCCTCCTCGTCTTCTCGTCCACCACCATGCCGCCGAAGGCGAGGAAGCCGCGGGCGCCGAAGGAGCGGCCGCCGGGTCTGTCCAACGCACAGTGGGCGGCGGACGTCGAGCGGCGCCAGATAGAAACAAGCGGCAGGGTGGAGAGGGAGAAAAAACTCTCCGCGAAGAGGGCGGCAGCGTTCGCCCAGGACGAACAAGCGAGGAATATCTCCATGGCCATGAGCATGGGCCATGCTCACGGCGGCGGCGCCGCCGCCATGTTCCCCGGCCAATGGCCGATGCAAGGTACAAGCAGTTCCCCGTCGACTTTCTCCCCTTCGAGCTTCTCGCCGTCGTCGCCTGCCATGTTCCAAGAGGCCACCTACGGCCAAACGTCCAGGTTCACGCCGTCGCCGCCCGAGCTCACCGTCGGCAACCTGAACGAGAACCAGTACGAGGGCATCTCGCCGGCCCTGCGACGAGGGCCACTCCCGTTTGGTGCGATGGAGGCACCGAACGACGAGGTGATCCACGAGATGATCAACTCCGGCTCCATGGCCGCCGCTGCGAGCCCGGGGTTCTTCACGCAAGAGGAGGCGAGGGCGACGGCAGTTGTCACAGCGCGCAAAAAGTGGGTGGAGGATGTGGCCGACGGAAGCCAAGCCGTCGAAGAAGAAGAACAACAAACTCAAGCCGAGGTCGCCGACAACAACCTGTCGAAGGGAAAGAACAAGAGGAAGAAGGACTCGCCGCCTGCCGAACCGTGTATCAAATGGACGGGGAAGGAAGAGGAGTGCCTCGCCGGAGCTTGGATGACCGTGTCCATGAACGGCATAACCGGGGCCAATCAGTCGTATGACACGTATTGGCTTCGAGTGAAGCACGCGTTCGACGAACGCAAGCTCGTCGATCCATACTTCAACAAGACGATCATGAACCGGGGAGACAAGGCCATGGGCACCCATTGGGGGATCATACAGACGGCGTGCAGCAAATGGCACGGCATACAGGAGGAGATCGATGCTCACCCAGAGAGCGGCGCCGACTTCGAACGAAAGGTTAGCTGTCCCCACCGTGTCTGCCTGTGTAGTGATCGCCGTGAGCTGACCCGTCTCGCCGTCCTCTTTTTCCCCAGATGCACCGTGCTTTCGACATGTACCAGGACGACACCGACTTGACGTTCAAGTTCCTGAACGTCTTCTCCCGCATCGAGAAGTGCGAGAAGTGGGCGGAAACCCGCAAGAACCTCGCCAAGAGCAAGAACGAACAGTACAACCCCGACGCTCCGGCGCCTGGCTCGTCGGATGGCCGCCCGGAACTCGGCCAGAAGAAGCTCAAAGACCTCAAAAAGATGGGCCATCCCGCCGAGAGGCTGCAGGCGTCGTTCGACAAGTGCTGGGCCGACGTGAGGACGCACGCCGCCGGGAGGGACGACAAGTTCGACGGCAGGTGGAGGGAGATGCTCGCCAACCAAGGCGCCCGGATCGCCCTGCTGAAGACGACGACGGCGGCGAAGAAGAGGAACACAGACTTGGCTTTTCTGATGGGCGGCAACACGGACCTGATGGACGAGGAGACGAGGATTTGGTATGAGGGCCATCGCACCGACATCCTCCGACCCACTCCGGCCAGTTCTTCATCGTCTC
>NW_025901261.1:0-15686 GCF_022539505.1 Lolium rigidum
TACTTGTGGGTCATCAGCTCTCATGCAAAAGCCAGCATGTGCTCCTAGGTAATTTGTGAGCGTGAAAGTTGGCCATACATCGATAAAGTACTACATTCTTGTTGACGAGGGAACACCTCGGCAATGCCTACGTATTTTAGACTTGGGTTTCGGGAAAGAGCGATGATGGAGATTCCGGGAGCGAGATTAGGCACACGATGTACCCAGCTTCGGGTCCCCTCGGTGGAGGATCCCTACGTGCTGCTAGCAATCCAGTATATGATCATAGATGTGTTTACAAGGTGCCGCCGTAGGCGGAGCTATGCTGTCTATCTGTTGGCCTCCTTATTTCGGGTGCCCTGGCTAGCTTTATATATGCAACCAGCCTAGGGTTTTACAAGAGTCCTAGTCGACTACTTCTTCGGGTTGCCTTATTGGGCCTTCTCCATATTGGGCCGAGCCGATCCAGGTATACCAATAATGGGTACCCGAAGGGTATACCCATGTCAGTAGCCCCCGAGTGTCTAGGGAAGTCGAAGACTTGCGTAGAGACTCCAAGCATTATCATCTCCGAAGTCAAAGAAATACAAGGCGAGGTCCATGTCGAAGATCATGTTTAGCGTAGATGACGTCTCGAAATTATTTTCTATCGGGTGCGCGGTAGCGCTCCCGATGGGAGTAGCCCCCGAGTCTATGGGCAAGTGCTTGCACTTGGACATAGACTCAAGTTGTACTACTCGATGAAGAACTTAACTATATTCCTGAAGGACTTGATGAAATCCATGGGCTCCCGATGGGAGTAGGCTCCACTCGAATCGTAGAATCGAGTTGAGTCTACAAACCTTGATTGTCATAGATGCTGTCGAATTTATTTTTCTATCGGGTGCGCGGCCAGCGCTCCCGATGGGAGTAGCCCCCGAGGCTATAGCCAAGTGTTTGCACTTGGGTGTAGGCTCAACTTTCTTTTAATCGACACCACAATTTTTCCTCTTTCTTGTATCTTATCGGAAGGGTGAACAATACCCTCGATAAGAGGAGCCCCCGAGCCTATGGGCAGGTGCTTGCACCTGGGCATAGGCTCGAGTTGTACTACTCGATAAAGAACTTGGCGCAGCCCCTCTTTTTATCGACTCCAGGCCGTTGCTATTTTTATTTGACATCCATATCTATATTGTACAGGGATAATGGTAATTGGGGCTAGTTCATCTGACGGATCATGTACTAGTTAACTGCTCTAGTGGAAATCCGCAAAAACCTACTTCAAGATCACGTCCCTGGACATGATCTCGGGATACTGGTGCTAACTCGACAGGTGCCGCTTAAGGTCTTACCATCTGTCGAGCCCCAGTCATGTTTTATCGGGTCCACAGCGCGTCCGCTAGGATATTTCTTCACATCTGTTGATGTGGAAAAAAGTAGCAGAGCGCAGTCTTTGGCGATGCCACGCCACACAGGACGGACCCGGGGTCTTACCTTCGCAGAGTTTTGCGGCATTCGGAGATTATTCGCGACTTTGGCGCTCTGAGAATATTTTGTCAAGTGCCTTGTTCGGCTGATGCAATGACCCATTTTGCGGGTTCTTCTATTTTTCTCTCGGCCTTGATAAGACAGCCGAATATATTGGTTCTTCTATATTGTCGGGTACATCACTGATGCTCTTGCTCGGAACAATATGACGAGTCAATGAACCCGAAGATTTGTCCACCTCCTTTTTTTTTGGGGGTCCTCCTTGATGAAAGTTTCGTCGAGTTCCTCCTTTAGGAAAATTTCTTTGGGTCCTCCTTGAGGACAATTCTTCGGGTCCTCCCTGAGGACAATTCTTCGGGTCCTCCTTGAGGACAATTCTTCGGGACCTCCTTGAAGACAATTCTTCGGGTCCTCCCTGAGGACAATTCTTCGGGTCCTCCCTGAATAAGATTTCGTCGGGTTCTCTTTTGAAGACAATTTCGTCGGGTTCTCTCAAGATTTCATCGGGTTCTTCCCTGAAAAAGATTTCGTCGGGTTCTCTTTTGATTTCGTCGGGTTCCTCCCTGAAAAAGATTTCGTCGGGTTCTCTTTTGATTTCGTCGGTTCCTCCCTGAAAAAGATTTCGTCGGGTTCTCTTTTAATTTCGTCGGGTTCCTCCCTGAAAAAGATTTCGTCGGGTTCATCCTTGAAGACAATTTTGTCGGGTTCATCCTTGAAGACTTTTTTGTAGGCGCAATTATTCTTTCTGTCGACCTGAGATGTAAAGTGAAGAAGTATGGCGCAGCCCCCGAGTGTCGGGTGCGGCGAAAGTAAACGATAATCAACTTTGTGCAAAATAAAAGAACACTTAGCTTTTTGGACACGACGAAGTCGATGCATGATGAAGTCTTCGAGTGTAGATAACAAATCTAGCCAAAGTAGAAACCACCAAATAACGAAAGTAGATGTCGCCATATTATTGATGAAGAAATAGCCAAGCCCCCGAGCACTGATGTGGTGATATCATGATTGTTGCTTAGACGCGGTGCCGCAGTTGTGACCCGGGGCAAAGTCGATTTCAAGCCCCTGAGCGTTGCTGAAAATGTTGTACCAATGTAGTGGTTGCCTGGAATATTATGTTGTAGCTATGCTCGGTGGCGAAATTGTTGTCGAGCCCCCGAGTGTTAGCCATTACATCGGAAGAAATTAACGGAGTCGCGACATCATATAAGGTGAAGCCATTAAGGATAAAGCTATTGATAATAATATAATATGAATCCACGAAAGATGAATCCAAGATAAAGTATTTGAGATGAATCCATATTGAAGATTACGCCATTAAATATGAAGCATATATTGAAGATGAATCCGTCGATATCATAGAGGATGAATCCATTGACCCGAAGAAAATAAATCCAGTAATAACCGCAGGAGATGAATCCATTGACCCGGAAACGCGTCGGGTAGTAATTTTATAAGAGTACCAGTAATATCCATATAGATGAATCCGAATAATATAAATTCACTTGTAAGATGAATCTGAAGAAGACAAAATCCGGTAAGCCCAATAAGATAAATCCACTAAGCCGAAGAAAATAACTCCATTGAGCCGGGGAAGATATATCTAGAGCCGAAGAAGATAAATCCACTAAGCCGAAGAAAATAAATTCACCGAGTAATCGAATGTATTTGCGGTAACGATGTAATGGCGCATCCCCGAGTGTCGGGTGTGATGAAAGTAAATAAACAATTAAATCTTGAAAAAGGGACACTTAGCTTTACTATTATATGCGGCGGAGCCGAAGTGGAAGCAGGTAATCCGGCAGCCGAAATCGACGAAACGGACGCAGCCGATGTAGCGGAGCCGTGCGGCGTTTAGCCGAAAATATTCGACGGTGGAAGTAGTCGGCATGGAGGAGAGAATCGTCGCGTTCGCGACGGGCGAGCCCCCGGGTGAGCCGAGTGCGCGTTGTCGGGTTCATGGCGGACGAGCCCCCGAGCGAAGCTAGTGCGCGCTGTCGAGTTCGCGGCGGGCGAGCCCCCAAGCATGCGACTGCGGCGAAGTAATCGAAGCTTGTTCCGATCTGAAATTGTATTGGACCGCGGAAATCTGCGCGCAAATAACAGCACAAGCCGAAAAAATATTTGACCAAACAAATTTTACGAATAGTAATTAATTGAAAGTATAGCACCTGATGATCTCTTTATCAGATAGCGAGTTCGTGATGGCGAAATTGAGCGGCGTTTGCCGAGAAGTAGTCAGCGCGGGAACATGATCAACACAGCGAAGTAGGTTGATCGTGACGGAGCCACGCTGCGGCGTTTTGCTAGTACGACTTGATTCTCTTATCCATGTTTCCTCGGATGACCAGTTTAATGTTCAGGCGAAAAGTAAGAAACTTGAAAACACAAGTACGCGTGCCTCTACAAATCTCATATTAAGTGCTATATATTGCTTTGAAACGAAAAGCTTTCATAGAAAAAAAAATTGTCGGCAAAGATTAGATGGATATCACCTGAATAGCCTGCTGGCTGCTCCACGCGAATTCAATACTCGGTCTGATAAGCGGTAGACTGATATAGCTTGATATGATTGAGGGAGCGATGATGCACACCTTTGCATGCAGTAGCAAAGATAATTTTAACCTCTTTCACCCATGCTGGTATCTTCCGTGGATACTAGTATACTTCCAAGTCCGTATTTGATTCATCCGATTGAATCTTCCTGCGGTTTCGCCGTGGATGATCTCTCGTGGCTGGTGAAGGGCGGCGTGAGTTGTGATGTCGTTGGAGCAGTCGTATGACGAGCCGATCGGATGCAATCCAGATGTTTGCCGATGATAATAGATCTCGCCTAGATCACGAAATCCAGTCATCGCAATTCCCACAGACGGCGTCAATTGACAAGGGAACATCTCGGAATATTGTAGACTTGGGTTTCGGGAAAGAGCGATGATGGAGATTCCGGGAGCGAGATTAGGCACACGACGTACCCAGCTTCGGGTCCCCTCGGTGGGGGATCCCTACGTGCTGCTAGCAATCCAGTATATGATCATAGATGTGTTTACAAGGTGCCGCCGTAGGCGGAGCTATGCTGTCTATTTGTTCTCTATCTGTTGGCCTCCTTATTTCGGGTGCCCTGGCTAGCTTTATATATGCAACCAGCCTAGGGTTTTACAAGAGTCCTAGTCGACTACTTCTTCGGGTTGCCTTGTTGGGCCTTCTCCATATTGGGTCGAGGCGATCCAGGTATACCAATAATGGGTACCCGAAGGGTATACCCATGTCACTTGTAGCCAACTATTATACCTGTTAGCTATAAGTTACTCCCTCCGTCCTCAAATAAGTGGACATTTAGCCTCAAACTTTGTTCATAAAAGAGTGTACTTCTATCTTTGCAATGCACTTTAAAGTAGAAAAAAATATTTTTTTCTTTCATCGCACGAAAATTAAACCCAATAATATTCAGCATATGTTATTTTAATTTTGTGCATGCAGTTAGCTTATTGGAGGTGAAAAATTAAGGAGGAGAGAGATGTTGGTTTGCATCTCCCTAATGTATTTTTCTCTTCTTTCGCTAATCTGTCTAGGAATCTCGCACGTCCACTTATTTGTGAACGGAGGAAGTAGCTATAGATGACATGGTAACTTTTTTTTTTTTACAATAGATGACATGGTAACCTGCTTATAGTAACTAGCTATACTATTGCACTTGCTCTCACATGCCGCTTCATTTTCTCAAGCCAATAGTTTGGATGCAATAATTGCATTCAACCGTTAGTTTGCATGGCCCAAAAAAATTATCATGCAAGGAGAGCTAGAATAGAGAGAAATTGCTAAGCCCAACGCATTAATTTATGGGTTAATCTCGAAATATCTGGTTTTAGCTTCCGGCCTTAGATTCCCATACGGAGGAAGTACTACATAACAAAGGAATGTCTATCTGGATAGCACTCTTGTAAAAAATGAGGGGAGGGGGAGAGAGCGCTTTTAAGAAAGTTGTAGGACATGTAGATACATAGTAGGGCTGTAAAAAATATGTTACTAATTGCTCTCAACACCAATGGCGCATATACCGCAACTTCTAGCAGCTGAGGCAGTCGGCGAGTGGCGCGAGGCCGTTTCAGGAGCGGCTAGGGTATGTATATTGATAAAATGGAATGATTTTACAAGAAATCCCCATAATGTTACATACTTGTGCGTGTTTTCATGAAAATTGGTAATCATTTAAATTATGATTGGTGTACTTGGTGTACGGCTCTCAACTTTCCCTTTTTCAAAATATAAACATAATAATTATATTTCTAAAATCACCCATGTTATTCAAGATTCTAGCAGATAATTGAGTGTGTGAAATTAATGGCCAAATTGAGGGGTAGTTTCACACCCTGTGAATGGGGGAATCTAATCTTAAACACGTTGATCACATGATTCTTTTTATGAATCATGACCTCAAAATGGCACTACTATCATTTGTTTTGCTTTAGGGAATCTAAAAATTTGGTTGGTCAATATGCCAAATTATTTAAATGTGAGCACTTCAGTTTCCAATTAGGTATTTGGGTATTCTAATTCGCTATATATAGGAGATGTACAAATACCGAGTCAAAACACTTCAAGGAGCGCATGTCGGCGGAAGATTGGTACTCATTAATTCATTACTAATGGTACTCTATCTGATATCATTCTTCCAAATGCCAAAAATTGTCCATAAATATAAGTACCTACATGAGAAAATTGTTGAAATGCTGGTCTATGTTCTTTTGGAAGAGTGACAATGAGAAAAATGAAGTATCAACTAGCAAGATGAAATGTGATTTGGCATTCAAAGGATTAGGTTGGTCCTGGTATTCAAAACCTCCATGTTAAGACCATAGCCCTCCTGAGTAAATGACTTTTCCAAATTCTTATGTAGGATGTGTATGGCACAACGTCCTTAGAAGAAACTATGTAGGCTCAAAGGTTTTACCCATGGTTCTAGTGGTTTTTAGCGGATCTAACGGCAATGAAGAAACACTTCTTCCACTTTTGATCATTTACCATTATGGACAACTTGCATATTAGTTTTTGTGAGGAAAGTGGATAAAAATCACCACTGTTTGAGATCAATATCTAGTACGGTATCGCCAGTTACAAGTGGAATACTATCGCTAAGGTAATGAAGCATCTCCATCTACCTAATGTGACATTGAGGGGAGATTTAGTCAGGCCTCGACTACCAACATGTAATGCACTTCTAGGGTCGAAGAGAGCCTGGTGTTTAGTGACATGTAGCAACGACATCAAAAAGTGGGAGCGACAACATTGGATGACTTCTTCTTTGTTGGTGTTATTCAAGTATAGAGTCTCAATTTGCAGGGTGAAAACTCAAGGTCTACTCTTCATTCGTTGTATCTGGTAATGACTTTGTAAAAGGCATTGTTTTGGGATCTCGCACTTTCTCGAGAGTGATAATCTAAGATCTATTGATTGGGCGATGACACTTCTTGTACACTATCCATTCTTGGAGGTGTGGCTTTTGGAGAATATTTTTGTAGTCCGGGTAATGTATTTGGTGGTGGTTTGTGTGTTAATGCTGTGATTGGTTAATCACCGTCGCGGGCTTTTTTTCTATTTTGTTGTGTGTGTCCTTAATGTTTTAAAGACATTTTATTGGTGGAGAGGTTGAGTGTAATTGGTATATTCATGATACTAATATATCCCTTTGTAAAAAAAAGTAACACTCTTCTGGAGTGTTGGTGATGATTTAATTGTTACAAGGCAGCGGACCTATTCCCCTAGAATCTACATGAGAACGAAAAAATAGGTGAATTCCATGTAGATAGCACTTGGACATTCAAATGTCTTTGTTATCAATACAAAAAAAAATTAGAAAATGAAGGTGCCTCTAAAATCTAAAACATTTATATGTGTCGTCGTGGTGAACAGAAAGATGTCATGGGATGGCTTAAGTTGGGGCCGAATGGACGCTAGAGGATTCGGGGGAGGGTTTTTGGTATGGATGGAGAGGTTTCCGGATGGATTCCTCAAGAACTTGGCCTTGGCCGAAGGTGGAAGATGATGAACACGAGAGCTATTTCCTCCTCAGATCTTTCTATTCATTGATCACAAGAGGTTACAAGTTTCTGGCTACAACATAACACTTAGATCGTACGTACTCACCTACCCGCGATGGGGTGTGCCCCCTCTCCCCTTATACAGGGGAGAGGGTGGCTTACAGGGGAAGAAACCCTAGAAACCCTAATGGGATCTTTGACTAGACAAACTACTTTACAAAGCTACTTTAGCTATCGGTGATGCCGGTATGTCTTTAATCAGAAGCCGTGACATCCTCCGGCACCTTTTACGTCATCCTCTGCCTTTGGCGTCATGGCTTCGATTAAAGCTGAAGTGCTTCGCTCATCTTTGTCTTCTAGCTCTGGAGAGCATCTTTGACTGGTCTTTGCCGACGTGCTACGCTGTAGCCTCGTTCTCGTAGTTCCGATACGTTCTTAGCTAGTTCCGGTATCCCCCTCCTGGGATACCGGTATGATTCTCTGAATCAACATTTGTTATCCGGAATAACACTTAACCGGTACTTTGATGGCTAAAACCATCCGGTTTTGGCATGCCTTTGGCATACCGGGGGTCATCCCCCCGACATTAGTCCCCGAAGCTGGTATAGTCCGGTGGATCCTATCCAACAGACCATGCCAGGTTCTCCTTTCTCAAGGTACCGGTTTAATCCTTCCGGTATCCGGATCAAATTCTTCAGCGTCGTTGCCGTACTTATGTCTCAGTACCGGTTTTCTCCGGCATCTCTTGTCATTAAATCTCTCCTCGATGAAGTCGCGAATATCTCGAGTACCGTGCCTGTCAGTGACATGCGCACTGTGCCTGGCGCGCGACAGTGTCAGTGGTCACTTCGGTTCGTCTTCTGTGCCAGCATTTATGGCGCCGCACCAGATCCGCGCTGCCGTTCCGGATCCGTGTGGCCTTCCTGTGTCTTTGTATTTTTGACGCGTGTATCTGCGCGCCACGTGGCGGCCCACGATCCGAACCGCCGTGGCCCAGCGGTTTCCGGCCCATTTATCTTTTTTTCCTTTATAAGGGGGGAGCGGTTCCTCTTCGTCTTCTCTCCGCACTTGCCCCCTTCTCTCGCGCACAGAGCTTCTCGCCCCCTGCGCTCCTGTCACCGCCGGTCGCCGCCGAAGCTCTGCTCCTGACGAACCAGCGCGGCTTCTCATGCTGCACTGCGAACCTCCGCCGCGTAGAGAGCCTTTGAAGCTCTTTCTCCTTCGCTGCATCGGGTTCCCATAGGCGTACTCTGCTCCTCTTCGTTGCCGGCCCTCGTCGACGACCGCAAGCCTACCGCGCCTCCGGCGACCTTCTTCCTCTGCATCTCCGCCGCCTCAGGTTAGCCTCAATGCACGTCTGGCCCTCTTCCTTTTGCTTTTCAGTTCTTGGGCCGGTAGAGTATTTATTTTATCTTTTCTTTTGCTTTTTCTCTTACTCGTAGATCTTCGCGCGGGGCTTGACTTTGGGAAACCTGTTTCTAGGTAGATTCTGAATTCTTCCGGAAAATGTCTTCCGAGGACCTCCCTTCGGACTCCTCTTCCGGTAGCCGCCACACCATAATTCCCACATCTTCTTCCAGAGGAACTTCGGTTGAAGCAAACTCCGACGGGCTCGAGGCAGACCTTGCCCAGAGCGAGGCTGGTACCGGCAGCTCAGCTTCTGCTTCCGGTAACCAAGGAGAAGCCGGCAGCTCCAGCCAGGGTGTCGTCGTCGATCTGGACTCCTACACGTGAGGAGCTTGGATGGGCTCCGATGTGACCCAGGGGGAAATCGACTGGCTATACCGCTCCCGGAGGATTCCGGAAGAGGTTTGGTGCCGGATCCCCGGCAAGGAGCGCCAGCCCGAGCCTCAGCCGGGTGAGATTGTGGTTTTTGCCGCTCATTTTGAGCGTGGTTTGGGCCTTCCAGCGTCGGATTTCTTCCGGCGCTTTCTCGATTTCTACGAGCTTCAGCCCCACCATCTTCCGGGCAATGCTATCTTTTATCTCTCTTCCTTCACCGCGTTTATGGAGGGATACTGCGGCATCACTCCTTCTGTTGATAATTTCTCTTTCTTTTAATATCTTCGGAAGAATTCTATCCAAGATAGGAAACTTCCTCAGCCCAAACCCTTTGTCCGGTGTGGGGGCTGCATTCTGTCTCCCCGCGCCGGAAGAAATTTCTACAAACTCTCCGGTCTGGACTCTGTCCGGACCTTGGAAAGGACCTTTTTCTACGTTCGGAACGGCGGTCCGGAAGACTTCATCAACCTTCCGGCGTATGTTCTTGGGCCGCCCTCCATGAAGAATTGGCTCCACCACCCCAAGGATGACAAGGAGTCCATCTGGATCGCCGGCTTTATTGACATCAACAAGGAGGAGACCAACCTCTGCGCTGAGGATCTAGTCCGCGTCTTTCTCGCGCGCCGGGTGCTGCCCCTTCAGCGGCGCGCCCACAAGATTAGCGAGATGTCGGGTCCGATGGACCCGACAAGGATCACAACCCACCGGTTGAGCCCTACTGACTTGGTCCTTAAGGCCAAGCAGATCTGCCAAAACCCACTGAGCCCCAGCGGGAAATACGGGCTGGCCCCTTACAGCCGCCGCAACTCTCCTCCGCGGCGAGTAAGTGATGGCGTGTATTTCACACGTTCGTTGGGCAACCCCAAGAGGAAGGTATGATGCGCACAGCAGCAAGTTTTCCCTCAGAAAGAAACCAAGGTTTATCGAACCAGGAGGAGCCAAGAAGCACGTTGAAGGTTGATGGCGGCGGGATGTAGTGCGGCGCAACACCGGAGATTCCGGCGCCAACGTGGAACCCGCACAACACAACCAAAGTACTTTGCCCCAACGAAACAGTGAGGTTGTCAATCTCACCGGCTTGCTGTAACAAAGGATTAACCGTATTGTGTGGAAGATGATTGTTTGCGAGAGAAAACAAGTAAAACAAGTATTGCAAGCAGATTTGTATTTCGAGTATTAAAGAATGGACCGGGGTCCAAAGTTCACTAGAGGTGTCTCTCCCATAAGATAAAAGCATGTTGGGTGAACAAATTATAGTCGGGCAATTGACAAATAGAGAGGGCATAACAATGCACATACATGACATGATAAGTATAGTGAGATTTAATTGGGCATTACGACAAAGTACATAGACCGCCATCCAACTGCATCTATGCCTAAAAAGTCCACCTTCAGGTTATCATCCGAACCCCCTCCAATATTAAGTTGCTAACAACAGACAATTGCATTAAGTATGGTGCGTAATGTAATCAACAACTACATCCTCGGACATAGCGCCAATGTTTTATCCCTAGTGGCAACAAGCACAACACAACCTTAGAACTTTCTCATCACCTGTCCCGGTGTCAATGCAGGCATGAACCCACTATCGAGCATAAATACTCCCTCTTGGAGTTAAAAGTAAAAACTTGGCCAGAGCCTCTACTAGAAACGGAGAGCATGCAAGATCATAAACAACACATATGTAATAACTTGATAATTAACATGACATAGTATTCTCTATCCATCGGATCCCGACAAACACAACATATAGAATTACGGATAGATGATCTTGATCATGTTAGGCAGCTCACAAGATCCAACAATGAAGCACAATGAGGAGAAGACAACCATCTAGCTACCGCTATGGAGCCATAGTCCAGGGGTGAACTACTCACTCATCACTCCGGAGGCGACCATGGCGGTGTAGAGTCCTCCGGGAGATGATTCCCCTCTCCGGCAGGGTGCCGGAGGCGATCTCCTGGATCCCCCGAGATGGGATCGGCGGCGGCGGCGTCTCTGGAAGGTTTTCCGTATCGTGGCTCTCGGTACTGGAGGTTTCGTCACGGAGGCTTTATATAGGCGGAAGGGCAGGTCAAGAGGCGGCACGGGGGCCCCACACCACAGGGCCGCGCGGCCAAGGGGGGGGCCGCGCCGCCTTATGGTGTGGCCCCTCCGTGGCCCCTCTTCGTCTCTCCTTCGGACTTCTGGAAGCTTCGTGAGAAAATAGGCCCCTGGGCTTTAATTTCGTCCAATTCCGAGAATATTTCGTTACTAGGATTTCTGAAACCAAAAACAGCAGAAAACAAAGAATCGGCACTTCGGCATCTTGTTAATAGGTTAGTTCCAGAAAATGCACGAATATGACATAAAGTGTGCATAAAACATGTAGGTATCATCAATAATATGGCATAGAACATAAGAAATTATCGATACGTCGGAGACGTATCAAGCATCCCCAAGCTTAGTTTCGCTCGTCCCGAGCAGGTAAAACGATAACAAAGATAATTTCTGAAGTGATATGCCATCATAACCTTGATCATACTATTTGTAAACATATGTAGTGGATGCAGCGATCAAAACAATGGTGATGACATGAGTAAACAAGTGAATCATAAAGCAAAGACTTTTCATGAATAGTACTTCAAGACAAGTATTAATAAGTCTTGCATAAGAGTTAACTCATAAAGCAATAAATCAAAGTAAAGGCATTGAAGCAACACAAAGGAAGATTAAGTTTCAGCGGTTGCTTTCAACTTGTAACATGTATATCTCATGGATAATAGTCAACATAGAGTAATATAACAAGTACAATATGCAAGTATGTAGGAATCAATGTACGGTTCACACAAGTGTTTGCTTCTTGAGGTGGAGAGAAATAGGTGAACTGACTCAACATAAAAGTAAAGAGAATGGTCCTTCAAAGAGGAAAGCATCGATTGCTATATTTGTGCTAGAGCTTTTATTTTGAAAACATGAAACAATTTTGTCAACGGTAGTAATAAAGCATATGAGTTATGAAAGTTATATCTTACAAGTTGCAAGTCTCATGCATAGTATGCTAATAGTGCCCGCACCTTGTCCTAATTAACTTGGACTACCGGATCTTTGCAATGCACATGTTTTAACCAAGTGTCACAATGGGGTACCTCCATGCCGCCCGTACAAAGGTCTAAGGAGAAAGCTCGCATTTTGGATTTCTCGCTTTTGATTATTCTCAACTTAGACATCCATACCGGGACAACATGGACAACAGATAATGGACTCCTCTTTAATGCATAAGCATGTGGCAACAATTATTATTCTCATATGAGATTGAGGATATATGTCCAAACTGAAACTTCCACCATGAATCATGGCTTTAGTTAGCGGCCCAAAGTTCTTCTCTAACAATATGCATGCTCCAACCATGAAGGTGGTAGATCTCTCTTGCTTCGTACAAGACGGACATGCATAGCAACTCACATGATATCCAACAAAGAATAGTTGATGGCGTCCCCGTAAACATGGTTATCGCTCAACAAGCAACTTAATAAGAGATAAAGTGCATAAGTACATATTCAATACCACAATAGTTTTTTAAGCTATTTGTCCCATGAGCTATATATTGCAAAGGTGAATGATGGAATTTTAAAGGTAGCACTCAAGCAATTTACTTTGGAATGGCGGGTAAATACCATGTAGTAGGTAGGTATGGTGGACACAAATGGCATAGTGGTTGGCTCAAGGATTTTGGATGCATGAGAAGTATTCCCTCTCGATACAAGGTTTAGGCTACCAAGGTTATTTGAAACAAACACAAGGATGAACGGTACAGCAAAACTCACATAAAAGACATATGGTAAACATTATAAGACTCCATACCGTCTTCCTTGTTGTTCAAAACTCAATACTAGATGTTATCTAGACTCTAGAGAAACCAAATATGCAAACCAAATTAGCAAGCTTTAAGTATTTCTTCATTAATGGGTGCAAAGTATATGATGCAAGAGCTTAAACATGAGCACAACAATTGCCAAGTATCAAATTATCCAAGACATTTTAGAGTTACTACATGTAGCATTTTCCAATTCCAACCATATAACAATTTAACGAAGCAGAAACTTCGCCATGAATACTATGAGTAGAGCCTAAGGACATATTTGTCCATATGCAACAGCGGAGCGTGTCTCTCTCCCATAAAGTGAATGCTAGGATCCATTTTATTCAAACAAAACAAAAACAAACCGACGCTCCAAGCAAAGTACATAAGATGTGGCCGAATAAAAATATAGTTTCGGGGAGGAACCCGATAATGTTGTTGATGAAGAAGGGGATGCCTTGGGCATCCCCAAGCTTAGACGCTTGAGTCTTCTTAATATATGCAGGGGTGAACCACCGGGGAATCCCCAAGCTTAGAGCTTTCACTCTCCTTGATCATATTGCATCATACTCCTCTCTTGATCCTTGAAAACTTCCTCCACACCAAACTCGAAACAACTCATTAGAGGGTTAGTGCATAATAAAAATTCACATGTTCAGAGGTGACACAATCATTCTTAACACTTCTGGACATTGCATAAAGCTACTGTACATTAATGGATCAAAGAAATTCATCCAACATAGCAAAAGAGGTAATGCGAAATAAAAGACAGAATCTGTCAAAACAGAACAGTCCGTAAAGATGGATTTTATTAGGCCACCAGACTTGCTCAAACGAAAATGCTCAAATTGAATGAAAGTTGCGTAAATATCTGAGGATCATGCTCGTAAATTGGCGTAATTTTCTGAGCTACCTACAGGGAGATAGACCCAGATTCGTGACAGCAAAGAATTCTGGAACTGCGCAGTAATCCAAATCTAGTACTTACTTTTCTATCAAAGACTTTACTTGGCACAACAAAACATAAAACTAAGATAAGGAGAGGTTGCTACAGTAGTAAACAACTTCCAAGACACAAATATAAAACAAAAATACTGGAGTAAAAACATGGGTTGTCTCCCATAAGCGCTTTTCTTTAACGCCTTTCAGCTAGGCGCAGAAAGTGTGTATCAAGTAACATCGAGAGATGAAGCATCAACATCATAATTTGTTCTAATAATAGAATCATAAGGTACCTTCATTCTCTTTCTAGGGAAGTGTTCCATACCTTTCTTGAGAGGAAATTGATATTTAATATTACCTTCCTTCATATCAATAGTAGCACCAACGGTTCGAAGAAAAGGTCTTCCCAATATAATGGGGCAAGATGCATTGCATTCAATATCCAAGACAACAAAATCAACGGGGACAAGGTTATTGTTAACCATAATATGAACATTATCAACTTTCCCCAAAGGTTTCTTTTTAGCATTATCGACGAGATTAACATCCAAATAACAATTTTTCAATGGTGGCAAGTCAAGCATATCATAGACTTTTTAGGCATAACGAAATACTTGCACCAAGATCACATAAAGCATTACAATCAAAATCTTTGATTCTCATTTTAATGATGGGCTCCCAACCATCCTCTAGCTTTCTAGGAATAGAAGTTTCAAGTTTTAGTTTCTCTTCTCTAGCTTTTATGAGAGCATTTGTAATATGTTTTGTGAAAGCCAAATTTATAGCACTAGCATTGGGACTCTTAGCAAGTTTTTGTAAGAACTTTATAACTTCAGAGATATGGCAATCATCAAAATCTAAATCATTACAATCTAAAGCAATGGGATTATCATCCCCAAGGTTGGAAAAAATTTCAGCAGCTTTATCACAGGCAGGTTTCAAGTAGCTTTAGCGGTTTCGAGTAATTTTGCGCGCTTTGCACTAGGAGTAGAAGCTTTGCTAACACCAATTATTTTACCATTGATAGTAGGAGGTGCAGCAACATGTGAATCATTAGCATTGCTAGTGGTGGTAATAGTCCAAACTTTAACTACATTTTTCTCTTTAGCTAGTTTTTCATTTTCTTCTCTATCCCACCTAGCACGCAGTTCAGCCATTAATCTTATATTCTCATTAATTCTAACTTGGATGGCATTTGCTGTAGTAACAATTTTATTTTCAATATCCCTATTAGGCATAACTTTCGATTTCAAAAGATCAACATCAGAGGCAAGACTATCAACTCTAGAAACAAGAATATCAATTTTATTGAGCTTTTCCTCAACCGATTTGTTAAAGGCAGTTTGTGTACTAATAAATTCTTTAAGCATGGCTTCAAGTCCAGGGGGTGTATTCCTATTATTGTTGTAAGAATTCCCATAAGAATTAGCATAACCGTTACCATTATTATAAGGGTATGGCCTATAGTTATTACTAGAATTGTTCCGATAAGCATTGTTGTTGAAATTATTATTTTTAATGAAGTTTACATCAACATGTTCTTCTTGGGCAATCAATGAAGCTAATGGAACATTATTAGGATCAACATTAGTCCTATCATTCGCAAGCATATACATAATAGCATCAACCTTATCATTCAG
>NW_025901262.1:0-43517 GCF_022539505.1 Lolium rigidum
AAACGGCGTTAGTCCGTGTTAGTTGCATCCAAAATACACAAATTAGAGGCAAAACAATAGCAAAAGTGTTCGGGAAAGTAGATACGTTTTGGACGTATCACACAGCCGCGCCACCAGGGGTGTTGGAGCAGCCCCGCACGGAACTCCCCGTGAAGGGAGCCACCAGCCACCGACCGAGCCCACCTTCCCGCCGCCATGGTAGGTTACCGCGCCCAAGCACGACGCGCTACCGAAAACACCTTCATGGGGTCGCCACCCCGGCATCCGCGCCAGAGCAGGCCACGCCGCCCTCAACCAGACTCGTGGCTCGCGCCGCCGCCAAGAAGAAGATGCTGCCGCTGCCCCAAGCGCCCGCCCTCACGCCGCTACGTGAGATGAGATCCCCGCCGCCGCCCACTACCGAGCATTCTTTGCCCGTCGGAGCACCCACGCAGCGGCTGAGAGGATGAGAGGTGGGAGGGAGGCGGCTAGGTTTTGCGCCGCCCGAATCGCCCGTGCGGGAATGACATGGGGGCCCCTGTTTCCGATGAGTATCCTTCCTGTTGACCGGTAGATTACCTGTTACTCGAGATACTCCCTCCTGCTCAAAATATGTTGCATATAAGGTTTGGTCAAAGTCAAACTTCGTAAAGTTTTATCATCTATATTGATAAAAATACAACAAAAGAATAATATTTTTACAATTTTCATGAAATATATTTTCATATTATATGCATTTGTTATAGTAGATCTTTATATTATTATATCATCTTGGTCAAAGTTTGCCACAGTTTAACTTGCATAAAGAATTATCCGCAACATAAAATAGGCAGGAGGAAGTATTTCAATTCAACGCAATTCTCGAGATATTGACAACACAAAGAAACAAAGAAGCGAGATTGGGGAGCGCTTCTCCCAACCAGAAACAAAATGCCGGAAAACCGACAATAAAAAAATATAGCCCCTTGTAGATACTCGATGGTAAAATCTAAGACTACCCACAATGGTAGTATCATAGGTAGTATCATGCATTCCATGCATGCAAAATGCTGATGTGGCAGTGCAATTAAGGATGAGAGAGATGGTACTAGTATCATAGGTAGATACTGTATCATAGCACATACTACTAAAAAAATTAATGTCAAGTAAATATTGTACATATATTTGCATTGAGATTCTACAAAACAATTAATATATAGAGACTATGATACTAGTATATGATACCATGCATTGTGGAGATAGTAACATGTAGTAGTATCATACGCATGATACTTCTATATGATACTATGCATTGTGACTAGTCTAAGTCGTGTGCGCAGAGTTACCTAATCTACCACTACTGTTTCCAACACACCACCGGAGAAAAATGACAATGACGCAAGACCTAATTTAAGAGCATCTTCAGCCGCGTCCCCCAAACGGATTTGGGGCACGTTAGACAAAATTTCGTTTCCAGTTGCGCGCCCCAAAGCCTCCTTTCGTCCGACGCGGCTCAATACGGTGTCCGGCACCTCGAGCTCGTCCCCGGTCCATAAGGGACGCTCCGGGCACGCCAGAAACAACGAAATGCGAGGCGGGCTCCCACCTGTCGGCGACCACTTCCATAATGGTTGGTTCACGCCTTTTATTTCTGGTCGCACCTTCCCTCCCACCCCTCCACCGCCGCTCGATTTGCCAGCCGTTTCGACGGTGGATTTCTTCTCAATCGGGCACCATCGTCGCGGCTAGCTCTCTCGCCGTCCTTTTCGCCGCCGCCGCTTCGCCATCGCGTCCCAGAACGCGGCGTCAAATCCACCCCACCTTCGCGCACATAAGGTGTTCGCCGCCTTGTCAGGTAGGCGCGATAGGTCGCTGTTCGTTGCCTCGTCGGCCGCGGTTGAATTTTAAATATTAATTTTTCTTCAGACGTGGATAGCGACGACGAGATGCTTGTCCGGCTGCTGGAGGACGAGCAAGCCTTCGACGATGACATCCTGGAGCATTTGCTGATCATCGCGTCCTCCAGAACATGCTTGACGCTGAGGCGGAGAAGAGGAAGAGGCCGCGCCGCGGAGGATCAAGGCCGGGGAGAAAGAAGTTGAAGCCCCGGCAGAGGATGGAGGGGCATACCATGCTGCACAAGGATTACTTCGCAGACGACGCAACACATGCGGACATTTTTTGGCATGGAGTTTGAGAGTTCGACCCCTATTTCAAGCTGAAGCACGAGGCTGTAGGCGTTGCCGGGTTCTCGTCGATTCAAAAGTGCACCATCGCCATGAAGATGCTTGCATACGGAGCACCTGCTGATACACATGACGACTATCTTCGCATGAGTGAGTCTACTGCCATTGAGTGCATGTACAAGTTTTGCCGAGCTGTGGTGGGAAAGTTTGGCAAATACCATTTGAGAGGGCCAACTGAAGAAGAAACTGCAAAGATCGTGGCACAAAATGTTGCGAGATGATTCCCTGGGATGCTTGGAGACATCGATTACATGCACTGGTCATGGAAGAACTGCCCATTTGCTTGACAATGTATATACAAAGGGCGTCATGGATATTGCAGTGTGGTGCTTGAAGCTGTGATAGATTATGACCTGTGGATTTGGCATTCT
The DNA here is from genome assembly GCF_022539505.1 of Lolium rigidum. Lineage (NCBI taxonomy): Eukaryota > Viridiplantae > Streptophyta > Magnoliopsida > Poales > Poaceae > Lolium > Lolium rigidum. The sequence goes on from NW_025901262.1 coordinate 2,576, forward strand.
TCTTTCGCATGGCGGGATCAGACAATGACATCAACGTGTTACAGTAGTCTCCGATATTCAGCAAACTAGTGGAAGGTCATGCTCCACCATGCAACTATGAGATCAATGACCACCAATATACCAAAGGCTATTATCTAGCCTATGGTATATATTCAAAATGGACTACTTTTGTCAAAACAATTCCGGCTCCATCAGGTCAGAAGAATTGCCACTTTGTTTCGCGACAGTAAGCTTGCACGAAGGATGTCGAGCGGGCATTTGGTGTGCTTCAAGCTCAACTTTCAATTGTCTAGTACCATGCTCTAAGCTGCTCTCACGACCAAATATGGGAGGTGATGCAGACTTGTATGATCATGCGCAACATGATCATCAAGGATGACCGCAAGAATCAGGTCAGGAGACATGTTGGTCCCTATGAGTGTCAGAGCCCTCTTGCGAAGCTTGATCATCAGTTGCCTGCAGATTTTGCTGATTTCCTCGTCATGCACGCAGAGATCCGCGATAGCGAGCAACTTCAAAATGATCTCGTTGAGCATATGTGGAGGATCAAAGAATTATCAGCAAATGCCGCGGCGCCTTGATCTAGCCCAATTTATTGCATTTGTGTTAGTTGTTTTATTGTTTGTTGTATTTTAATTTGGAAACAATTTTGGCAAACATACTTATTTGTATGCTATGTTTAATAAATGGTCGTGTTTTCGAAAACCCTATAAAAAAGTCTGGGGCGGCGTTTGGGGGACGCGGCTGGGAAACAACGTCCTCCTAACGCGGCACGAACAAAAACACGTCCCACAAACGTTCGATTCGGCGCCGATTGGGGGACGTTTTGGAGGACGCGGCTGAAAATGATCTAAGCAATAGACGGGAGTGTGGATGCCCCTAGCTTCTAGAGTGACAACGACTATCTGAATCCTCCCTTTCTGCACTTTCTTCCTTACGGACCATCTCCCAAGGGCGGGGACTCACGATTGCAGCGATGGGTGTTTACTTAATTAGCCCCCACCTACAATTATTACCAACTTTCATAAGGAGTTAAGGGCATCCATAAATTAATTCTTAGGAAGAAACCGGATGGTGTTCTCTTTAATATAAATTTTGGTGATGTGTATGAAAATGTTAACTGACCCTTCTGGAACAAGCGTTACATATGGAAGGGTTTACTCCCGAAGGATTATTATGGGGGTTTAAGAGTGGTAGATCCTCAAATTCAAGATGAAACTATGTTTCGCAAAGTCTCGGAAAAAATAAGTATATAAGAATGTTAGTCGAGTTTTACTTTATAAGAGATACTAGCACAAATGCCCGTGCGTTGCCACGGGTTCTCAAATTTTATTTATCAATGCACATATATAATTCATAACTCATTATAAAAATTTAGAAACAAATCAGGGATATCATAATGTACTGCAGCATGGTAATACCGAACACAATAGCAAGATAAACATTATTATGCATCCGTGTGGTTCCAAGTTCTAGGTCTTCTTGTTACTCTTTCGCAGCAAGTCCCACACCTTTCTTCTGGCAGTCATAACAATCAAACAACACTTTGATATTCATAAATATCCAGTAATAACCATGGATCACAACATGCCTTCTGTGTTCAACATATAAAAAGGGCTTAGCAAATCTTCAATAACGACTGGGGTAAAATGCTTCGTTGGCAGGCCGATGGTACGGATGTTAATTTCTTTTGCAGTGATGTATCCCTATAAGAGCTGGAGAGTATTTATTATGAGGATGAGAGTATTTATCCTCATGTGAACTTGTAAAGTGTATCTTAGAATATTCAAATACACAATGATAACAATCATAGTGTAACCCGCAAAAACAAAGATAGTCTGAATTTATACACTCGTTACTATAAGAGTAGATTAATACAAAGAGACAAATGAATAGCCATCGGTCATCTACTCCTTTCGCCGTACCAATGACACATGAATTATCGTAGCGAACAACCCCTTTCTATCTGCACCTCGTCTTCGCGCAACCAACATAGGACCCCGTCCCCAATCTTGCTCGAGAACCCCTCGTTCCGCCCCATTTTATAATTCTTTGGCGCCACCCCCATCCCCTACTTCGAATTCTCCCGCGCGCCACCCAACACAAGGACTCGTCAACATGCACTGCATGCCACCGCCCAACCTAGGGACTCGTTGTCATGCGCCGCGTTCCATCGTGAGAGTATCAACCTACCAAACATTCACATATTCAATCCATACCTAGATCTTATAACATCAAAGAATTGGTCTCACCTGCGCCGTACTACCATTGCATCCCGCGGACATCGGCGACCATCAAAAGCCCTCCTCCAGCTGCCTGGACAACGAAGATGCAATTTTTTAGAATTGGGGAAGGGGATTGGGGGTTGCGGGTTGGGGCACTGCTCATACCTCGAGTAGCACCTGCGGTGGTCGACGTTCCGGTGCCGACGACGCCCCTGGACGGCTCCATCTGCACGGCTACGATGGCGATGTCGGGGTCGCCCGGCCAGAGGCGAGAATAGATCGTCGTGGGTGAGCTGAGGTCGGGGAGAATGAGGGCGGAGGCAACATCTATCTGGTCAAGTTGGGCGCGCTAGAGGTGGAGAGATATCTGGAGCCATTTGGAGGTGTGAAATCCCCCAAATCATGGAGACAATTAGTGATCAATGTCTGCTGGCAATCTGCCTTATAGATCTTTTTTTCCCTATGCCTTATGTGATTTGTCCCGAGGATAAAATGATCTAATTTGAAGAAGTGTCAGACGAAAATGAGCAACTGGAGGAAAAAAGGAAATTCCTCCTTTTTAAGTAAGTAGAGATATCTTTTGTTGAAGTCCAAAGATTCATGCACCAACATACTAATATATGCCAAAATCTAGTAAAATCTTAATAAATAGCTTGGCTTTCTGATTTTCTTTTCTTATCTTGAAGCTATACGAGATGAACATAATATAATATATTTGAGGAGATTTGAGACAGTAGGTCTACAACTAAACATTTTTGCATATGAAGTCCCAACTGTGTCAAGATTAGGAAGCTAACATGCTACCAAATCTTCCCAGTTATCTAATTCTTGAATTGGTGGCAACCCTAATAAGTCCAGAAGAAACAAAGCGTGCAATAATTTTACCGATGAAGACAAAGAATTACATGCCATATCACATTAAAAGATAATGTGCTTACTTTTAATTGCCATCTCGGTACATTCCTAGTATAAATTGTACATGAAAACAAAAGAACCGCTCACCAACAGTCAGTCTGAGCACCTCGATTTTTTTTAGCAGAATCAAACTTGTGGGCACCGAGTGAGAATAGCATCCCATGGCCTTCTCTAGGTGATAACACAACTTTTTGACAATTGTAAATCCTTTCAACACAAATTGGAGTGTGTGCTGGGCCATCATCGCATAGTGTTAATACCGCTGCCATGAATTATGCCCACCGATATTAATTAAATTTAGTTTTGTTGCTCTCGACATACTATTTATATACTCCCTGCCATTAAAGTCCCTGCCATTAGAATGGTCAATATCAAGAACTCTCTAATTGGTAGCCAGAAGGAAGAGAAGAGCACTTTCCCTTGCAGAAAATACTTCATTACTGCTAGGGGTATAGCAAATGACCTGCCAACGATATGCCATATACACTGCTGGCTAATAGTGCTCTCCCAGAAATTGAACATGAAGGAGATGATCCACGAGATCCCCCGGAAAGTGAACAAACATTGTTCTTCAAGAAAATCCTCCATAGACGGTGACTAACTGCCATAATGCCATCCACTGAACTATATACTTAGAATCTTACATTAAACATCTAAGAATTTTCGGTAATCCAGAGGGAAAAACTGCAAGTAGCAACTCTAATTTTAAGCACCATCAAAATGACGAATTGCAGTAATAATGCTAATATCAATGGCATTTACCGTGCATAAATTAAAACATTATATGCTTGTTTGGCTTCCTATCTTTCCATCTCATGTGTCGGTGTATTTACCTCTCTCCTACAAGCTACAACCTCACAACTGGAGAACCAAGTATGAGCTGTAGTTTCAGATCTTCTAGCACAGTTGCAAGTATTGAAGAATCGCATTGGCACTTACTGAGTGCTAGCATCAGCAGTTCCGAACCAGTCTGGATGAATCCTAATAGCTCCCAACAACTCCGCCTAAAATGGTTATCAAGCAGCGTTTTTTATTCAGATTGATTGTTATAAGTGTGCCTAGCCGAACGAAATGCATTTGTGATGCTGCTAGTCTCTCCACACTGACCGAGACACCCCGAGCTTGGTGATGCACAACATTGGCAGCCACCATCTCTCCTCGCCGCAGTGGCAAACCGGATATCAGGGTGCCGAGTCGTCATGGCTGTCCTTGTTCCCTTGTCCTCAGTTGAAGTGGCCGAACCTTGCAGGTGGAGAGTGTGTGGCGCTCGAGCTCGAAGATTCTCTCCAGAGTTTAGTATTCATATCACCATACATATTACACACGGTACTGATACACATAAAGTAATACAAGTACACAAGAATATGCAAGCTTGGTTTCTATAAATAAGAACCACAAACTGAAGTAACCATGAAGGCATTAATCCGCTGAAAATAAAAATGGAGTCAAGCCACTTCTATTGGCCTAATACTCCAACAGTCACCTCGCTTGCTGAGTGTTGTAGGCTAATCACCTCACTGCTCTGAATCACCAATTCAACTGAGGAATCCGAAAATTACTGTAGATTTACCTGCAAGATATAGTATTGTCTAATGAATATTTCTCTAATGTCATATCTGAGCAAGCTGTTAAAATATATTACCAAGCTCACTGTAAAGTATTTTAGCAGGAATACCTGATAATAGTGGAAGCCAAAATAAAAACTACCTAGATCTGTTGTGAAATCGCTCCCATACTGAATCTAGAAGTTAGAACATAGTGGATCTTTTTTAGTAACAGGAAAAAGGCCCATGCTTTCCACTGCGTATACATGTTCTAGCTTATACAACTGGTTAGAGATTTAACGCACGTGCAAACTTCATTGAGCAAACTGGTGAGACTTACCAGAAGCGATATAAACATATCAATTTCACTAAAATATAATCAACTATAGATGTATAAATAATTGACACATACGGTAGCAGCAAAGCACAAGAAAGCTTCAGTTGTGTATCTTTCTGCACACATACTTGACAGAGTTACTTACCGAAAAGGAAATCCAACCAATAGTTCAGTTCATGCACGCTGAGATAAAAATCTGAAGAAATATGAAGAAAAAATAAGGATAATTACATAAGAGAACCTACTTCTTGATGCAAGCTTTACATCCGACACAAAGAATACACATAAGAGAGCTCTACAAACTCGCTGATATTTGAGTAAGGCAAATAAATAACAAGGAAGGGATTTATTGCTTCAATTCTCACCTTGTTTCAAGTTTTTCATCTCATCTAAATAATTGATATCTTGGTACCTCTAAAGCTGCAACAACAGAACTACATATACAATCTTCAGTGGGCATAATTTCAATCAAAATACATGTTTTAAATCACGTCAACAGCACCACAAGTGTTGCTGCTCTTCTCTGCCAAGTACCGGTGTCTGGCAACGAAGAGGATCTAACTCACGTATTGATTGGTTTCACCCACCTTCAGGTTCTTGTCACACATACTATATATCTGAGTAAGTTAGAGTGACTCACAAAAGGAACTAAGAGTTTTAAAGCTAAATTTGCGCTAGTACTCCCACCGGTATTTTTTGTAATCATTTGCTTTGTCAATAGATAAATCTACAACCAAAATATTTAGCAAGTCGTACATCAAGTACATTGCAAGACAACCACCTATTTACAATTTGAAAAAGGCATATGACTGCACATATTTAGCAAGGGGCATATAGAATGGATCATTTTTTAACACTTTCCGTTATAAGCATAACAGCTAAATGCAGTGTCGGCTACAATTTCAACACATGTATCGTAAATAACACCTGCAAATTGGAATTGAAAAGCACAGAGCAAGCCTCTGAAAGTCCCTCTGTGATGTTGGTCACCGTGAAAAGCTCCACCTGCAGGAGCGTTTGAGAGGCACGACAGGGATGCGGACGCACGCAAGCAGCCACCAAATCGTTCCGGCAACGCGTTTCCCTCGACACCAGCGATATGCTCCACCTCCTCTGGATCGATCTAACCATCCCATCACCCGCTCCGCCTCCTCTGGATCGATCTGGGCCTGAGTTGCGCGCCTGATAGTAGGGCCGAGCGGGAGGTCGGCCGCCATGAGAGCTCCGCGACGCGTAGTCTGCGCGAGAGAAGGGCACAGATTGCGGGAGGTGGCAGGGTGGGTAGGAGGCCGCAACGCAGCAGGTCGGAGGGCGGCGTTGGAGCAGGGGCGCTCGGCGCCGTCGTCGGCGAGGCGGAGCGGTGCGCGTGGGGAGGGAGACTGGGAAATAGAGAGAGAGAGAGAGAAGATAAGGGGTCATCGGCGCGCATTGGAGAGGAGGGGTCTCCAAGCGGCGGCGCACATGCGAGGGAGGAGAGGGGACTGCACGAGGGTTTGTCGTTCGGGATTTCGGCAGGGAAGGGAGGGACGAGAGCGACAGGGTATTTTTCGGGAGGCGGCGCTGATTGCGGGACGAGAGTGACGGGCAGGGAGTTGGACGAAGGATGACGACCAAAATCAATCTTGACGTATTGAGAGGTGGGCAGAATAAGGAACATCCCATCACCCGCAAGCAGCCACCAAATCGTTCCGGCAACGCGTTTCCCTGCGATATGCTCCACCTCCTCTGGATCGATCTGACCATCCCATCACCCGCTCCGCCTCCTCTGGATCGATCTGGGCCTGAGTTGCGCGCCTGATAGTAGGGCCGAGCGGGAGGTCGGCCGCCATGAGAGCTCCGCGACGCGTAGTCTGCGCGAGAGAAGGGCACAGACTGCGGGAGGTGGCAGGGTGGGTAGGAGGCCGCAACGCAGCAGGTCGGAGGGGCGGCGTTGGAGCAGGGGCGCTCGGCGCCGTCGTCGGCGAGGCGGAGCGGTGCGCGTGGGGAGGGAGACTGGGAAATAGAGAGAGAGAAGATAAGGGGTCGTCGGCGCGCATTGGAGAGGAGGGGTCTCCAAGCGGCGGCGCACATGCGAGGGAGGAGAGGGGACTGCACGAGGGTTTCTCGTTCGGGATTTCGGCAGGGAAGGGAGGGACGAGAGCGACAGGGTATTTTTCGGGAGGCGGCGCTGATTGCGGGACGAGAGTGACGGGCAGGGAGTTGGACGAAGGATGACGACCAAAATCAATCTTGACGTATTGAGAGGTGGGCAGAATAAGGAACATGTTCCTCCTTTTTAAGTAGTGTAGATATAGCTAGGTAATGGATTCCATTGGGAGAAACACATCAATCGTCAAGAGGTGGATGTGCGAGTATATATGTTTGTTTAGTGGAGTTTGCTTGGTGATGTGTTGCTTTAATACTTATACACTTTGGCATCAATAGGACTTCCTGGCGGCCGCCGCCTTGGAGAAAAGCGCACATTCACCTTCTCCTCCACCATAGATCAGTTCCTGCTCCTTCAGACAGCCTCACCGGTGCCGAGAGGGGTGGGGAACCATATCTATGCGTAAAGTTTTTAATAAAGTAGGATTTTATACAGATTAGGTTAAGGTTTGTTAGGCGTCTTCTTGTTGGTCTTCACCATGATGGAGATGGCATCGTCTACAATAAGTATTCTTTAAACATTCGTTCGACGACAAGATCTCATGCGTGACATCAATGGTGGTGTTGGAGGATTATAATTCTATCGGTATGGGTCTTTAGATCTTCCTTGCCGGATCGATTTTGGATCTTTTCTCATGGTTGCCGCGAGGGTGATTATCCCCGCAACATTTGTCCGGCTGCTACGTCCTCGACAATGGTGATTCGTACTCTCGGGTCTTCAGGGACGTTAACCAAGCTATTCGGTTATTTTCCCTGACATACTAGTGTTGGTACTCTTGTTGATGTTGATTGACTATTCCAATGGTTGCGCACGTGCATGTAGCCTTGGCATTGCGGATGAAATTAAAACTATGGAAGAATCTTCGTTGGTATTTTCAGGTCTTTGCATGGTTTGATATATGTTTTCAGAGAAGTACAAGAGTGTATCATGGCAGAAAGAAGAATTTGAAGATCTCAATGTTTTGCTAATTATTTTTATACTTTATTTTATAATCGTTGGAGTTAGGTTGTGTATCTCTACCATGTACTATTTGTTACTATAAATATATGTGATATTAATTGTAAGAAAATACGTATGCACTTTGTTTTTTTTTCAAAGGGGAATATAACCCCGTGCTCTGCATCAATCTGTATACACGACCGAATGTAATACGAAGTTCATCATTCAAGATATTTTTTCTAAATGATCATTCAAGATATTATAAATCAAGAATCACACATGAATACATGAATCGATCCCATATGGTATCTTGACAGGATGGGTTCTCTTTAAGATATTTCAAGAAAATGTATGATAAGGTTTAATGATCCTTTTGGAACAAGCATTCCATATGAAAGGGTATGCTCCCAAAACATTACGGGGTTTAAGAGTGGTAGCTCTTCATATTGTAAATGCATGCTTTCTGAGTATGTATGTTTTCTTAGTGGGGTTTTCTTGGTGATTGTAATATCCCAGGATTCGAGACGATTGCGGGCTAGAATTAGAAAATAGATGTGCATTGCATCGCAAAACCAGGGAAAATTTCGTGCTTAATTGCATAAAATCTAAGAGGGAACAAGTTTCTCTCTCGACACCAGCTAGGGTTAGGGTTTCGGGAGTGCGACAAACTTGGACATGAACTCTTTTGAATTAGGTATTGAGAAGAGAGGGGAACCATTGCATCTCTTATATTAAGTTGCATGATTGAATTGAAACAAGTTTGAGTTGAAATTCAAACTCAAACAACACTAAGTCAAATTATAATTCAAACAATTACTATTTCAAATAAGAATATTATAAATTATAATATAAATAAGAAATGAATATAAATTCATCACAAATATCTCATTAGAGAAAATTGAGCTTTATTGATCATCACACATAATTACATTGTCAATTACAATATTCCAATGAATTAATTATTACATAACACATTTCAGGAATTGAAAAATAAAAAAATAAAAGGAAAACTACAAGGTATAAGAACTATCTAAACTACACTAAATGACCATCATGATCTTCTTGATCAACATGTGTTGGAGAGATCCTTGATCATCTCTTTGATCCCTGCATATATAAACAGCAAACAAAAAAGGAACATTAAACCAAGTGGCAAAGCCACTTGGCAGGTTAGCAAAGAAATATGAAATTGTAAGGATAACACCAAACAGGTCGAGCTGATCTTCACACACAAGTACCAACCATGAGCAGTGTAAGCAGCTCACAAGGATGCTTGCATGAGCACCAACACACAGCCACAATGGCTAGTCACCAAGTCAAACTGCCTAGCTGTCGACCACGAAAGTGACCAGAGAAGCATATATAACCTTTTCAGTCACCAAACCCTAGATGCTCATCGACACAAGCTTCTCAAGGTAAGAACAGCAAGAACCAATAGAACAGGAAGAACACCAAGTAGGCAAAGCTACCCAGTATCAGTTCCACCAAGAATTGCTTGCTGTTGAGCAAGGAAATGGTGGAGTAACACCAACACCAGCAAGCCAGGAGGAGCAGGGAAAGGACAAGCACATCACCAAGAGCACACAAAACCTTTACAACAACACAAATTCTAGGAGCTGGAGTGAGGTATACAAAATTCATGAGCAAGCATCAGTTTTGCTCATAACACAAGCATATGCATAACACACACACACAAGCCAGAGGGTATGAATACCCTGTTCGTATCATCATTTCGTGTAAACCATTGGATGCTGGCAGAATAGAGATTAAGCCAGAAGAGAATAACCCTAGTGAAGGATTGGTCAAGCTAAGTGTATCACCACTACAGCAAACCAAAGCATCAAGCAAGGATTGATCCACAGCTAGCCTAGCCCAACTCACCTAGCACTAAATGGTTTATTAAACCATCAGAAATGAAGACAAATTATTGTCTATTGATTTTCAACATCCAAAGCTACTAGAAATTCCAAAAAGGGATCACCCAACAAGCATCTATCAAGCCACAGCAAGCCACAGAGAGGGGAGCTACCCAAAAATAGCAGATAAATACTACTAGGGTCACCTGAACCACAAAACCATCAAGCCAAGCATTTGTATCATCACCCAGATGGGTTCAAAGAAGAGCTAGGGTCCCCAACAATGGTTGGCATCCCTCTAGCTCAAGTAATTTTAGCAAAATAATCATTACTGCATAAGCAGTTCATCCTAAATAATTAACAGAACATGATAAAGCTTCACAGATAATTGAATCAAGCAAAAATAAGTATAGAGGGATGCTATACAAGCATCACACACATAACTGAAACCACCAGTAAGCTTTTACAAGCTTGAGCATGATGTCTACGCACGCTTCTATTCCTGTAGACAGTGTTGGGCCTCCAAGAGCAGAGGTTTGTAGAACAGCAGCAAGTTTCCCTTAAGTGAATCACCCAAGGTTTATCGAACTCAGGGAGGTAGAGATCAAAGATATCCCTCTCAAGCAACCCTGCAATCACGATAAAAGAAGTCTCTTGTGTCCCTAACACACCTAATACACGTGTCAGATGTATAGGCGCACTAGTTCGGCGAAGAGATAGTGAAACACAGGTGGTATAAATGGTGGTAATATTGCAGGAAGTAAGGATGCAGTAAAACAGTAAACAAACGGTGCCAGAAAATAGCTTGCTGGCGTGGGAGGCAATTCTCTGTGGTGTAGCTTTTCTATTCGGAAACAAGGCCTAGGGATCATACTTTCACTAGTGGACACTCTCAACATTGCAATCATAAAGGAATATAAATAAGCACTTCACTATGCTATTCTGAATTACTCTTTGGCAAGATAACGAACACTAATTTATCATGTAGGCAAACCTTAAAGATGTATTCCCAAGTAATAAACACCCCACGCTGTCACTGTGAGCATTCATAGGAGGTACTAACACACCACAATTTCATAGAGACATCCAACTCAAATCATAACTCAGTGAATAAGTATTCTGTGAAATATAGCCTAACAGACCCACACGGTGCACACACTGTCACCTTTACACACGTGGGACAAGGAGTCTCCGGAGATCACATAAGTAAAATCCACTTGAATAGCATAACAACATCTAGATTACAAAGCTCATCATATGGATCTCAATCATGTAAGGCAGCTCATGAGATCATTGTATTGAAGTACATGGGAGAGAGAGATGAACCACATAGCTACCGGTACAGCCCTTAGCCTCGATGGAGAACTATTCCCTCCTCATCCTAGGAGACAGCAGCGTCGATGGAGATGGCGGTGGTGTCGATGGAGATGCCTTCCGGGGGCACTTCCCCGTCCCGGCAGGGTGCCGGAACAGAGACTCCTGTCCCCCAGATCTTGGCTTCGCGATGGCGGCGGCTCTGGAACTTTTCTCGTACCGTGGCTTATTCCCCTCGAAGTTTTAGGTCAGGACGGCTTAAATAGGCGAAGAGTCGGAGTCGGAGGGGGTCTGGAGGCTCCACACAACAGGGGGCGGGCGCGCCCCCTTGGGCCGCGCCGCCACCATGTGTGGTGGCCCCGGGCCTCTCCTCCGGCCCCTCTCCGGTGTTCTGGAAGCTTCGTGGAATTATAAGATACCGGACGTTGATTTCGTCCAATTCGAGAATATTTCCTTACTAGGATTTCGAAACCAAAAACAGCGAGAAAACGAGAACTGGCACTTCGGCATCTTGTTAATAGGTTAGTTCCGGAAAACGCATAAAATCACCATAAAGTGTGAACAAAACATGTAGGTATTGTCATAAAACAAGCATGGAACATAAGAAATTATCGATACGTTGGAGACGTATCAGCATCCCCAAGCTTAGTTCCTACTCGTCCTCGAGTAGGTAAACGATAACAAAGATAATTTCTGAAGTGACATGCTACTAACATAATCTTGATCATACTATTGTAAAGCATATGAGATGAATGAAGTGATTCAAAGTAATAGTAAAGATAATGACTAAAAAACTGAATCATATAACAAAGACTTTTCATGAATAGTACTTTCAAGACAAGCATCAATAAATCTTGCATAAGAGTTAACTCATAAAGCAATAAATTCAAAGTAGAAAGTTTGAAGCAACACAAAAGAAGATATAAGTTTCAGCAATTGCTTTCAACTTCAACATATTTATCTCATGGATAATTGTCAACACAAAGTAATATAACAAGTGCAATAGGTAAACATGTAAGAATCAATGCACACAGTTCACACAAGTGTTTGCTTCTAAGATAGAAAGAATAGGTGAACTGACTCAACAATAAAGTAGAAGATAGGCCCTTCGCAGAGGGAAGCATGGATTACTATATTTGTGCTAGAGCTTTTATTTTGAAAACAAGAAACAATTTTGTCAACGGTAGTAATAAAGCATATGTGTTATGTATAAGATATCCTATAAGTTGCAAGCCTCATGCATAGATTACCAATAGTGTTCGCACCTTGTCCTAATTAGCTTGGATTAACATGGATTATCATTGCATAGCATATGTTTCCACCAAGTGTCACAAAGGGGTACCTCTATGCCGCCTGTACAAAGGTCTAAGGAGAAAGTTCGCATTGGATTTCTCGCTTTTGATTATTGTCAACTTAGACATCCATACCGGGACAACATAGACAACAGATAATGGACTCCTCTTTAATGCATAAGCATTCAACAACAGATAATATTCTCATAAGAGATTGAGGATTTGTTGTCCAAACTGAAACTTCCACCATGAATCATGGCTTTAGTTAGCGGCCCAATGTTCTTCTCTAACAATATGCATACTCAAACCATTTGATCATGAAAAATCACCCTTACTTCAGACAAGACGAACATGCATAGCAACTCACATGATATTCAACAAAGGTGTAATAGTTGATGGCGTCCCCAAAAACATGGTTACCGCTCAACAAGCAACTTATTAAAAATAAGATACATAGCTACATATTCTTCACCACAATAGTTTTTAAGGCTATTCTCCCATGAGCTATATATTGCAAAGACAAAGGATAGAATTTTAAAGGTAGCACTCAAGTAATTTACTTTGGAATGGCAGAGAAATACCATGTAGTAGGTAGGTATGGTGGACACAAATGGCATAGTTTTTGGCTCAAGGATTTGGATGCACGAGAAGAATTCCTCTCAATACAAGGCTAGGCTAGCAAGGTTGTTTGAAGAAAACTCAAGTATAAAACGGTGCAGCAAAGCTTACATATGAACATATTGCAAGCATTATAAGACTTTACATCGTCTCCTTGTTGTTCAAACCCTCACCAGAAAATATCTAGACTTTAGAGAGACCAATCATGCAAACCAAATTTTAACAAGCTCTATGTAGTTCTTCATTAATAGGTACAAGGTACATGATGCAAGAGCTTAAACATGATCTATATGAGCACAACAATTGCCAAGTATCAAATTATTCAAGACATTATACCATTTACCACATGCGGCATTTTCTGTTTCCAACAAAATAACAATAAACGAAGCAGTTTCAACCTTCGCCATGAACGCTAAGAACATATGTGTTCATACGAAACAGCGGAGCGTGTCTCTCTCCCAAACAAAGAATGCTAGGATCCGATTTTATTCAAACACAAACAAAAATAAAAACATACATACGCTCCAAGTAAAGCACATAAGATGGGACGAAATAAAAATATAGTTTCACTAGAGGTGACCTGATAAGTTGTCGATGAAGAAGGGGATGCCTTGGGCATCCCCAAGCTTAAATGCTTGAGTCTTCTTGAAATATGCAGGGATGAACCACGGGGGCATCCCCAAGCTTAGACTTTTCACTCTTCTTGATCATATTGTATCATCCTCCTCTCTTGACCCTTGAAAACTTCCTCCACACCAAACTCAAAACAGACTCATTAGAGGGTTAGTGCATAATCAAAAATTCACATATTCAGAAGTGACACAATCATTCTTAACACGTCTGGACATTTCTCAAAGCTATTGGAAGTTAATGAAACAAAGAAATCCATTCAACATAGCAAAAGAGGCAATGTGAAATAAAAGGCAGAATCTGTCAAAACAGAACAGTCCATAAAGACGAATTTTTTAGAGGCACTGAACTTGCTCAGATGAAAAAGCTCAAATTGAATGAAAGTTACGTACATATCTGAGGATCCCGCATGTAAATTGGCAGATTTTTCTGAGTTACCTACAGAGAACCCTGCCCAAATTCGTGACAGCAAGAAATCTGTTTCTGCGCAGTAATCCAAATCTAGTATCATCTTTACTATCAAAGACTTTACTTGGCACAACAATGCAATAAAATAAAAATAAGGAGAGGTTGCTACAGTAGTAACAACTTCCAAGACACAACAAAACAGTAGCAAAATAAAAGCATGGGTTATCTCCCAAGAAGTGCTTTCTTTATAGCCATTAAGATGAGCTCAGCTGTTTTAATGATGCACTCCCAAGAAATAAGAGTTGAAGCAAAAGAGAGCATCAAGAAGCAAATTCAAAACAAATTTAAGCCTAACCCACTTCCTATGAAAAGGAATCTTGTAAATAAACAAGTCATGTAGGCATAATGCAACAAGCATAGGAAAACTAGACAAGCGCAACTTCAAGATTTTCAGCATATAGAGAGGTGTTTTAGTAACATGAAAACTTCTACAACCATATTTTCCTATCTCATAATGATTTTCAGTAGAATCATGAACAAACTCAACAATATAACTATCAAATGAAACATTCTTATCATGAGTCTCATGCATAAAAGTATTACTACTCCCAACATAAGCATAGTCATTCTTATTAATTGTAGTGGGAGCAAATTCAACAAAGTAGCAATCATCAAATATAGGAGGCATACTGTAATCATAATTAAATTTATCCACCATAGTAGGCGGCACCAGAAGACCACTATCATTATAATCATCATAAATAGGAGGCAAAGTATCATCAAAGAAAATTTTCTCCTCAATGCTTGGGGACTAAAAATATCATGCTCATCAAAACCAGCTTCCCCAAGCTTAGAACTTTCTATATAATTATCAACAATGGTGTTCAAAGCGTTCATACTAACTACTAGTATGCAAATAAGGTTCCATAGGTTTTTTAATTTTCGCATCAAACAATCCATGTCTTAACTCAGGAAATAGTTTAAAAAGCTCACAGTTGTTTTCCATTATGTCTTACTAGTGTTTAACATGAAACAAAAAGATGCAATTGCAGGATCTAAAGGAAATAGCTTCGAGCACTCACACACCGGCAACAGTGCTAGGAAATAGCTTAGTAGTCGGAGGATGTGAATACCTTTTACCTTACCTCCCCGACAACGGCGCTGGAAAATAGCTTGATGTCTACGCACGCTTCTATTCCCGTAGGCACCGTTGGGCCTCCAAGAGCGAGAGGTTTGTAGAACAAGCAGCAAGTTTCCCTTAAGTGAATCACCCAAGGTTTATCGAACTCAGGGAGGTAGAGGTCAAAGATATCCCTCTCAAGCAACCCTGCAATCACGATACAAGAAGTCTCTTGTGTCCCCAACACACCTAATACACTTGTCATATGTATAGGCGCACTAGTTCGGCGAAGAGATAGTGAAACACAGGTGGTATAAATGGTGGTAATATTGCAGGAAGTAAAGATGCAGTAAAACAGTAAACAAACGGTGCCGTGAAAATAGCTTGCCGGCGTGGGAGGCAATTCTCTGTGGTGTAGCTTTTCTATTCGGAAACAAGGCCTAGGGATCATACTTTCACTAGTGGACACTCTCAACATTGCAATCATAAAGGAATATAAATAAGCACTTCACTATGCTATTCTGAAATACTCTTTGGCAATATAACGAACACTAATTCATCATGTAGGCAAACCTTAAAGATGTATTCCCAAGTACTAATAAACACCCCACGCTGTCACTGTGAGCATTCATAGGAGGTACTAACACACCACAATTTCATAGAGACATCCAACTGAAATCATAACTCAGTGAATAAGTATTCTGTGAAATATAGCCTAAGAGACCCACACGGTGCACACACTGTCACCTTTACACACGTGGGACAAGGAGTCTCCGGAGATCACATATGTAAAATCCACTTGAATAGCATAACAACATCTAGATTACAAAGCTCATCATATGGATCTCAATCATGTAAGGCAGCTCATGAGATCATTGTATTGAAGTATATGGGAGAGAGAGATGAACCACATAGCTACCGGTACAGCCCTTAGCCTCGATGGAGAACTACTCCCTCCTCATCCTAGGAGACAGCAGCGTCGATGGAGATGGCGGTGGTGTCGATGGAGATGCCTTCCGGGGGCACTTCCCCGTCCCAGCAGGGTGCTAGAACAGAGACTCCTGTCCCTCAGATCTTGGCTTCGCGATGGCGGCGGCTCTGGAACTTTTCTCGTACCGTGGCTTATTCCCCTCGAAGTTTTAGGTCAGGACGGCTTAAATAGGCGAAGAGTCGGAGTCGGAGGGGGTCTGGAGGCTCCACACAACAGGGGGGCGCCCCCCCCTTGGGCCGCGCCGCCACCATGTGTGGTGGCCCTGGGCCTCTCCTCTGGCCCCTCTCCGGTGTTCTGGAAGCTTCGTGGAATTATAAGATACTGGACGTTGATTTCGTCCAATTCCGAGAATATTTTCTTACTAGGATTTCTGAAACCAAACACAGCAGAAAACAGGAACTGGCACTTCGGCATCTCGTTAATAGGTTAGTTCCGGAAAACGCATAAAATCATCATAAAGTGTGAACAAAACATGTAGGTAATGTCATAAAACAAGCATGGAACATAAGAAATTATCGATACGTTGGAGACGTATCAGAGCACACACCAGCACATGGTGAGGAGCTCTGCAACCCAACAGTAATACAAGATATCAATTAACAAACATAGTTATAGCAGCTAGTAAGTCATTGTCAAGCAACTGATGATCACATGATCAACCAGAGCATGCAAACACAAGCCACAACAGCAATAACTCATCAAAGTTACTGAACAGCTACAGAACAGTTAACCATTGCTTCACAAAGCATCACAATATCAAATTATAATTGTATCCAGAAGCATCAAGGAATCGATGAACCTATGCAACAGGCCAACCAAGCATGCCTAGGAATAGCTAGAGCATCACTGCCACCACACCTACATATGATTGGCACTTGCAAATTGCAAGAACTTCTTGCAGCAGTAGCCAATTGAGGCCATTAGAGATTATACAAAGAGGCTAGAGCAATGGAAGCAAGCAGAGCTTGCTCAACTTACAGCAGCAACAGCAGTAAGCCAGAAGGACAATCCTAGTGACATAAATGAAGAAGTAGAACAAATACAGCAGCTAGAGCAGGTCAAGCAAGCACCAATCAACCTATAGCATAGCAGCAACAAGCAGCAAGCACATCATGGCCAGCACAACAACAACAGCAGCCTGGCATGGCCAGAATCCCGAAGAGGGAAGCCTGGCCAGTAACTCCAGAGGTAGGAGATTTAGAGGAGAAGAGAGAGGAGGTATGAGGCATGTACCTGGAGGCAGTAGCGCTGAAGACGCACCACGACGGCACGACGGCACAAGCCTGGCCATGGCAGCGGCAAGCCGCGACCAAGCCGTAGCCACGTGATGTCTACGGGTGCTTCTATTCTTGTAGACAGTGTTGGGCCTCCAAGAGCAGAGGTTTGTAGAACAGCAGCAAGTTTCCCTTAAGTGGATCACCCAAGGTTTATCGAACTCAGGGAGGAAGAGGTCAAAGATATCCCTCTCATGCAACCCCGCAACCACAAAGCAAGAAGTCTCTTGTGTCCCCAACACACCTAATAGGTGCACTAGTTCGGCGAAGAGATAGTGAAATACAGGTGGTATGAATATATATGAGCAAGTAGTAACGGCGCCGTAAAAGTGCTTGCCGGCGTGTGGTTGATGGTGGTAATATTGCGAGAAGTACAGATGCGAGTAAAACAAGAAACAATCGGCGGTAGCGATATTTAGGAACAAGGCCTAGGGATCATACTTTCACTAGTGGGCACTCTCAACATTGATCACATAACAGAATAAATAGATAGATGCTAGACTCTACACTCTCTTGTTGGATGATGAACACCACTAATCGTGTAGGATTACACGAACCCTCAATGCCGGAGTTAACAAGCTCCACAATATTCGACGTTCATGTTTAAATAACCTTAGAGTGCACGACGGATCAACATAACCAAACCAAGTACTAACATAGCATGCACACTGTCACCTTCACGCTACGAAAGGAGGCATAGATCACATCAATACCATCATAGCAATAGTTAACTTCATAATCTACAAGAGATCACAATCATAGTATACGCCAAGTACTACACGATGCACACACTGTCACCATTACACCGTGAAGGAGGAATAGAGTACTTTAATAACATCACTAGAGTAACACATAGATGAATAGTGATACAAAACTCATATGAATCTCAATCATGTAAGGCAGCTCATGAGATCATTGTATTAAAGTACATAGGAGAGAGATTAACCGCATAGCTACCGGTACAGCCCTTAGCCTCGATGGAGAACTACTCCCTCCTCATGGGAGACAACAGCGTTGATGAAAATGGCGGTGGTGTCGATGGAGAAGCCTTCCGGGGGCACTTCCCCGTCCCGGCGGCGTGCCGGAACGAGACTCCCTGTCCCCGGATCTTGGCTTCGCGATGGCGGCGGCTCCGGAAGGTTTCTCGTACCGTGGCTTTTCCGTATCGAGGTTTTAGGTCGGGGACCTTTAAATAGGCGAAGAGGCGGAGTCGGAAGGCCGACGAGGCGACGACACAGAGGGGGCGCGGCCCGAGGCCCCGGCCGCGCCGCCCTATCATCCGGGCCCACCGGGGCTCCCCTCCGGTGGCTCTCGGGTGTTCCGGAAGCTTCGTGGAAAAATAGGATGCCGGGCATTGATTTCGTCCGATTCCGAGAATATTTCCTTACTAGGATTTCGGAACCAAAAACAGCTAGAAAACAAAGAACTGGCCCTTCGGCATCTCGTCAATAGGTTAGTTCCGGAAAACGCATAAAATGACATAAAGTATGCATAAAACATGTAGATATCATCAATAATGTGGCATGGAACATAAGAAATTATCGATACGTCGGAGACGTATCACCACGCCAAGCACAACAACCCTAGCACGACTCCGACGAGCCGCTGAGCATCACCTTGGCGCCCAGGAACGTTAGCTCGACGTGAATCGCCACGAGCACCGCAAACCCTAGTTGCAGTAGGGTTGGGGGCGAGCGAAGGAGGCCGCCAATCACAGATCGACGCGGACAGTTGGGTGCGCCGTCGAACGGAGAAGAGAAAGCGCCCGATCTCGTCGCCGGAGACGGCCGGGATAAATCGGCGACGACGCAGGCGACCACGGCGTCGCAGGAGAGATGAGAGCTAGGGTTAGACACGGGGGAGGAGAAGAAGTGGGTGCGACCGAGTGGGACGGACCAGGCCAAGGGGGTTGAGCCCAACCCACTCGGGTTCACCCTTACAGGTGGGCCCAAGGGCAAAATTGTCATTTCACAATTTTATTTAAAACCGAAACTTTGAAATAATACCATAAATTGTAAATAGCTCTAAAAAATATAGAAAAATATGCAAACCACTTAAAATTTTATTTTCCATCATAAATAAATATGGAATAGAATTTTTGAAACAAATAAATATTAACCATTATTAAATTCAAAGAATAATGAATTAATAAAAGATCATTAAAAATAAACCCATATTTTTTATGATTAAATAAGTCCATAAATTATTTTGGACTTAAACAAAACTTGGAAACATTCCAAGATAATATTTTCACTCTTAAGGAGTACTCCTAAATTATTTTTATCCGCCACCTCCGACATTAAATCATTAAGCATCGGGAAGGGGGGAACCAAACCCTAAAAGTCGAAAGCATGCATATTTGAATCTTTAACCATTGCCCTTATCGGACAATGATGCTATCTTTCAGAAGCAGAGGTCCAAACAATCCAACTGCACTACCTTGTAGTCACCAGGCAAGTTCATCGCTTGCTCATGTTACTTTGAGTATTTTTTATCAAATTACTTGCAAAGTACTATACTTATCACTCTTGCATGAAAAGTAAAGATGCTAATTTCATAACTATGAATGTGACTATGTGGTGGGAAATGGAACCATGGTATGAGTATGGTGGAGGTTCCATTGCAAGGGTTTGTATCCATCTTGGATTAACAACCAATGTCGTCCACTGATTCTTGTGTCGTAACAACCGTGTTAACCATAAGATCTGGAGTGGGACGGAGTAGTCGATTGTGTTTCTTCCTCTCGTTCATCAATGGATGCGCTTACCATAGTCAGTTGAATCCTGAGGGACAACCGGAGTGGCTGGGGAGCCCTAAGTCCCCACGGTAATGCGGTCTATGATGGGTTGCAACGACCGACGAAGGTATCAGGTCGAGGAACCTGATAGTTGTCGAGGTCGGAAGGTATCCAAGGGGTACGCTGACCGGCGAGGACCCAAGGTCGGAATTGCAACAAAGGGTGGGTGTGCAAGGTCGCGAAGGAATACAATATTGACTATGACCTTATACCGGGCCTCACACCACGGAAGTGTGGACGGGAAAGCTGCCCGGTTGGCACCAAGGTTAAGATCTCTTATGGGTAAAGCAACACACCTCTGCAGAGTGTAATGAATCGTGACCTGTCACTCCCTGTTCTGGGATTTGGAACTGCGAACGCTGCCGGAAAGGAACTCCATGAAGTTCTAGACACCCGGTGAAGGCTGACGAACATAGTTCTTCTGAATAAAAGCAAACTTTGAAGAAATGATTATGAAAACCTGCATTGGCATTAGACTTTCTGGTCTAATACCGTAGTTAGTGCATCAAACACCTCTTTCCTATAATGAACTTGTTGAGTACGCTCGTACTCATACCTCTTATAATCCCCTGCTTAGATTTTCTGAACCACCTGGAGGAGGCAACTGAAGGACCCGACGGAGCAGATGGGATCTGCTATGAAGAACCAGACCTCTGTGGAGGAGTAGAGGGGGTTGACTATCTGATCGTGTACGGAACCGGGGAGGTTCCAGAAGGAGAACAAGCTTAAGTAACTAGAAGTAGTAGTAGTAATCGAGAAGTACGCACTCTATAGTATTTAACTGCTAGAGTTGAATAATGATAAACCTTTTAAGGCTTATATTGTATAAGATGAGTAGGGTTCACCTAGAACCTAGGAGTTATCCTCTATGGACCCAGGAGGAGCTCCAGTGTGATGTATACATTTGGCTTGTAATATTAAGTGACTGAAATAAAGACCAGCTATGCTTCTGTTGTACTACTCTGAGGGATGTAATATTTGCGGATTGGTACTTCGCACATGTTATGTCAACGACTGGCATACTACAACATGCAGTGGTATGCAGGATCACCACAGTGATTTGTTGCTTTCATACTCATGTAATTTGTTTTTTCGAGAAGGGCAATGGTCTCTGCATCAATCGATATACAAAAGCTTATTTATTACGAAGTTCACCATTCAAATTATTACAGATCATTGACCCCGTGTAGATACATGAATCAATCAATGGGAGAGATCACACACATATTATCTTGACAACATGTAATCGACCGGTCTGCGACCAACCAACCCGAGTAAACATATCCTCGTCAACAAATGGTTCCATCCAAAAGCCATAAGTTCCTATTGGTCCGGTGGGAGCGGGTGTCGACACATTGTTGAGACAAATGCTACACGGGGTAGCTTAGATGAGGTGGAAGACTATGGCGACATTGGATGTCTTGGAAGAGATTGGCATACACGTGATACACCCAAGTTCGGCCCATTTTGGTGAAGGTAAATAGCTACTTCCTGCTTGATTTTATTGATAGATGTGTTTACAAGTCGTCGGAGGTGGTAGAGGAGACTAGGGAGGATTAATGAGAATCTAGGGTTCCTACCTCTAGCCAAGCCTTATATAGGCGATGACTTAGGGTTTAGAGGATAAGACCAAGTCAACCAAGATCCTAGTCGCCTATGTTGTCGTGTGCTCCACGCTGATCTTCCTATCTTCCAAAGATGCCTCCAAGACGGCCCCTCCTTTTAAGTGTAAGCCCATCAATAGCATGAATGTGAACACCTCATGGGTCACTCTGGTCTCGTGGTGTGACTTATTTTGATGGGCCCACCGGAAGGACCATGTGCTTGGAAACTCCTCAACTTGAAAGTTCAGTTTGCAAAAGTAGTAATCTTTCGTGACACAAAAAATAACTGGCCGCCCGAGTTTTTCTCTGTCATGGCAGAGTTTTAAGCACCTATTTTTTTATGTATTTCTACCGATTAAAACATAAGGAAAATGATATAGTTCTGAATATTAAAATATAATAAAATGACACCACGACCAAAGCCGGCGGCATCGACCAAGAGGGGAACCGCCCAGCTGCCCAGGGAGCCATCGTCGCAAAGCCTCCAGCCTAGGAACCTTTGGCCCTTGGCCGGAATGCACCACAACAAAAGCCGGCGGTATCTCCAAAAGGGGATCCGCCGTGGGGGGAAGGGGGGAGGAATTTGGTGGCGCTTAGGGCTTCTCCCTGGCGCACCCCCGGGGAGAAAACACGAGGGGGTAAGAATGTGTTGAAACCGCACCATCCGCATTGTGATCCTTATTCATCTAGGAGTGCATAACGACGGAAAATCTACCATCTATCTATCATAACATCATCTGACAACAAAGAAGACCTATTTTAGTACCAAGCCGTCATGTTATCTACCAAATTCTTACACGATATCATGTAGTTATCTCTTCAAAACCTACTCTCTATTGCTATATATAGTCAAATCTACCACATGCTCACATATAGTCTACCAGAGCTAGGGTTTCATGTTACTCACAACCATCCGAGGAGGCAGAGGACATCTCGCAGAGGAAAATGGTGGCACAAGCTTTACCGGCGAGGCGGAGGGAGATAAATAGGGGCGTGGGAGTCGGCCAAAGGCGGCTAAATTTCCACTCCGCTTTTTTGCGGATTCGCGGGAGATGGTGCCATGTCCGCTCGCACGAGCTTGGCGTTGCGTTCCTCCCTCTCCTTGCACGCGAGGTGGGTGGCTTTAAGGAAAAATCGCTGATTTGGATGTTCCCACCGATGCACTTATTTGGATGGTATTGATGATATGCTTAAATACATGTGACGGTAATTAATTAGGAAATGAAGATGTTGGAGCACTAGTTGGCTAGTTGCTCGCTGTTTACTAGTTACTGCTAGTTGAGTAGTTGTTCCGTCATTTTCGATCCGTTACACGCAATAATTCGCTAAAAGAAAAGAGACGAGAAGAAAAGAAAAAAAAAGAAATCCGTTGCCCGTAGCCACGACTGCTGCACGTGCGTCCAAGGAGCCGGTCTCAATTCTGCAGGCATCATAGTACCTGCTCGCGCCTGATTGATTAGCCAGGATTTAGGAAAGGATGGCGCAGCCACATGCAAAACAAAATCGGATGAATGAGAAAGAAAAAATATCACAAAGCGAAGCATATCCGAAGCCCTGATCATGTACTCGTAGTAGAAACTTAATTGGTACCGTTAGGAAGAGAGAAGATACCAATGCCATGTATGTGCCCGGCATCATGGTGGAAGCTTGGGCCATTCTTCCACACCTGATGTGACATAGTAGATACTTTGTGAGCCGTTCTGTTACTTGGATTGTGCGGCAAGAGGAGCTGATGTTGACAAGACGGAGAATTGTAGCAGCTTTGACTTGAATTTGCCTAACCAATTCTCCGAGGTAAGGAAGGAGGGGATGAGTAGTCGCGGGGCGTGATTTGACTGTCGGATGCACGACCGTTGACGCCCTGAACATTACTACTATGCCCTTCCCTTCCCTTGCGGTAGTACATGCACATGTGCTGGGATGATGGCGATGCGCCGCCATGCTTGTCTGTACATTAGTACATATGATATCATATTCCATCCATCTAGAAGATCATGTGTGGGAGCCGCCAGCCGGAGTCTCATTCGAAATAGATATTCAAGAGCAGGATCGTGACTGGATCGTGACTGGATTTCCCGCGCAAAAAGGAACAAAACTGTATGTGATCCCATTTTCTTGCAATGGTTAAGAGCAGTGTTGTTGAAAGATGATTACATTAGCTCTTATAGAGGATCTAATATATTTTTGTGTGTGGCAGAGAGTCACAACAAGATTTGTTCAATCTACTTGGAGCCACTCATGCTGCTGTCTTCTTCCTTGGGGCTGCCAATTGCATCACGGTTCAACCCGTTGTGGCAATTGAGAGAACAGTTTTCTACCGTGAAAAGGCGGCCGGCATGTATTCTCCATTGTCCTATGCATTAGCTCAGGTAAACATTTTGCATGTGTAGTTTTAAGGCCGCGGCTTGGTGATATTTTGGATATGAACAAATCTAAACCCATCCATTCTCATAATTGTGTGGTTTGTGCAGACAAGCGTGGAGATCATCTACAACGTCCTGCAGGAGATTTTATACACACTCGTCATCTATTCGATGATTGGAAATGAGTGGAAAGCCGACAAGTTCTTCTACTTCTTGTTCTTCATCATTTCAAGCTTCAACTACTTCACGTTGTTTGGCATGATGTTGGTGGCACTGATCCCATCCGCGATGCTCGCAAACATATTAATATCCTTTGTGATGCCTCTTTGAAATCTGTTTGCTGGGTTCCTCGTCCCCAGAACGGTAAGTAGATTGACCTTCGATTAGCTATGCTGTATGTCCAAATTCATCAATTGATTGACAATGGTTGTCACTGACGATTGTTGTTGCAGTTAATACCAGTCTGGTGGAGGTGGTACTACTGGGCCAACCCTGTGTCCTGGACCATCTACGGCGTCGTTGCGTCGCAGTTTGGCGACAGCACCGGTACTCTTTCAGTTCCTGGTGGGGGTCTCTGTTTCGGTGAAGCAATATCTGGACGACTCTCTGGGAATAAAGCACGATTTCCTTGGCTACATTGTGCTAGGCCACTTTGCCTTTGTCATCCTCTTCTTCTTCATGTTCGGATATTCCATCATGTTAGATGTATATATTTGTCTATTGTAGTTTCCCCATATGTTAGGGGCTTTCTGCATATGTGCACCTGTACATGTACTATATATTGTGGCCTTTGGCCCCCAGGTAATACAACACGCATATTGCTCTAACATGGTATCAGAGCTGAAGGTTTAGCTCCTCTTTTCTCCTCGTCACAGCCGCCACCTCGCCCCGGTCTCCGTTGCCGGTTCCGATCTGGCCGCTGTTTCTTCTCGCCCACGTCGCCTCGCTCCCGATCGTCTCCCGATTCCGCCGCCCTCGATCTCGCCTCGCTGATCCGCCTGCTGCGCGCCCTGCCCGATCGCCCCGATCCGCCCGCCCCCTGCTCCCCTGCTCGGCCGCGAGCATCGTTGCTTCGAACGCCTTGGACTGCAGCTGCTTCCCGTGCTTGGCCGCCCGATCCGCGCTGCTCTCCCGAGGCGGGCAGTCCTGGTTCTGCTCCAACCCGCGCCGATCCGCCCGCCCCCTGCTCCCCTGCTCTTCTGCTCCAGGCCCACCAGATCGTCCCGACGCCCTTGCTCTGCTCCCCGATCCGTGCTTCTCCCTGGCCTATCTCCCTGCTCTTCGTGCTGGCCGCTCCCTGCTCTTCGTGCGTGGCCGTATCTCTTGTTCTGCAGTTGACTTTCTTCTGAGGTAAAAAAAAAACAAAAAAAAGCAAAAAAGCAAAAAAAAAAACTGTCGTCGGCTGTTGTTACCCGATGTCTTCTTCCGCTGATCCCACCTTCTCTTTGGGCCCATCTTCGGTACTTGGTATTTGTCCGCTGCTTCCGTGTATGACGGCTAGCCATTCTTCGTCGCCGTTTGCGGCCTCTTCACGCGGCTCTGCCCGCGCTTCACCGACTCCGTCTACGTCGGCTCGCCGCTCTATATCGACTTTCGCGGCCTCTTCCCGCCGCTCTGGCCGTGCTTCGCCGGTTTTGTCTCCCTCGGTCTGCCGCTCTACATCGACTTTTGCGGCCTCTTCACGCGGCTCTGCCCGCGCTTCGCCGACTTCGTCTATGTCGGCCTGCCGCTCTACATCGACTTTCGCGGCCTCTTCACGTGGTTATGACCGCGTTTTGCCGCCTCTGTCTTCATCGGCGTGTTGCTCTCCGTCTCCCCCTTTGGTGGCCTCTGTGCGTGTGGGTGATAGCTCCTCATCGGCACCTGATTGTACGTTTGCGGCCTCTTCACGCGGCTCTGCCCGCGCTTCACCGACTCCGTCTGCGTCGGCTTGCCGCTCTACATCGACTTTCGCGGCCTCTTCACGTGGTTATGACCGCGCTTTGCCGACTCTGTCTTCATCGGCGTGTTGCTCTCCGTCGCCCCCTTTGGTGGCCTCTGTGCGTGTGGCTGATAGCTCCTCGTCGGCACCTGATTGTACGTCGACCTCTCCAGTCGCGCCCCTCTCTGCGCATGAGAGATAGCGCAACTTCACTGCCTGCTTGATGCTTGGGATTCCAGTTTACGTCAGCAGCCTCGCGGTCCGAGTCTTCGCCCCCGTCCTCATTGCACCTACTGTGGCCAGGTTGGCCACACTTCCTCCACCTGCTGGACGCGGGATCCCAGTTTACGTCAGCAGTTCCAGGATCGTCAGCAGGCTGGCTCTTCAGGATCTTCTGCAGTTGCACTCTCTGATCAGGACATTCTCAGGGGTCTTCGTGGTCTGCTTGCTACTCTAGCCTCTTCTCTTCCGCCACATTTCTGGGCTGAGGCTGTCGCTACGTCGGCCCACCTCATTAACATTCAGCCTTCCGCTGCTCTACAGGGTGGCATTCCTCTCGAGCGTCTCTCTGGTGTTTCTCCAGACTACTCGACTCTCCGTTCATTTGGTTGCGTCTGCTATGTCCTTCCGCCTCCTCGCGAACGCACTAAACTGACCGCTCAGTCTGTTGAGTGTGTTTTTCTCGGATACAGTGATGAGCATAAGGGCTATCGCTGTTGGGACCCCGTTGGTCGTCGGATGCGCATCTCTCGTGACGTCTGATGTCTACGGGAGCTTCTATTCTTGTAGACAGTGTTGGGCCTCCAAGAGCAGAGGTTTGTAGAACATCAGCAAGTTTCCCTTAAGTGGATCACCCAAGGTTTATCGATCTCAGGGAGGAAGAGGTCAAAGATATCCCTCTCATGCAACCCTGCAACCACAAAGCAAGAAGTCTCTTGTGTCCCCAACACACCTAATAGGTGCACTAGTTCGGCGAAGAGATAGTGAAATACAGGTGGTATGAATAAGTAATAGCAACGACACCAGAAAAGTGCTTTGCCCAGGACAGTAAACAAGCAGTAGTAACGTAGCAGTAGTAACGCAGCAGTAGTAACGCAGTAAAACAGTTAGGAACAAGGCCTAGGGAATAGACTTTCACTAGTGGACACTCTCAACTTTGATCACATAACAGAATAGATAAATGCATACTCTACACTCTTGTTGGATGATGAACACATTGCGTAGGATTACACGAACCCTCAATGCCGGAGTTAACAAGCTCCACAATAATGCTCATATTTTAGTAACCTTTAGTGTAAGATAGATCAAAAGACTAAACCAAGTACTAGCATAGCATGCACACCGTCACCTTCATGCATATGTAGGAGGAATAGATCACATCAATATTATCATAGCAATAGTTAACTTCGCAATCTACAAGAGATCATGATCATAGCATAAACCAAGTACTAACACGGTGCACACACTGTCACCTTTGCACACGTGCATGAGGAATAAAACTACTTTAATAACATTGCTAGAGTAGCACATAGATAAATTGTGATACAAACACATTGCAATCATAAAGAGATATAAATAAGCACCTCAATATGCCATTCAACAGTGAATAAGTATTCTCGTGAAATATAGCCTAAGAGACCCACACGGTGCACACACTCGTCACCTTTACACACGTGGGACAAGGAGTCTCCTGGAGATCACATAAGTAAAACTCACTTGACTAGCATAATGACATCTAGATTACAAGCATCATCATATGAATCTCAATCATGTAAGGCAGCTCATGAGATTATTGTATTGAAGCACATAGGAGAGAGATGAACCACATAGCTACCGGTACAGCCCCGAGCCTCGATGGAGAACTACTCCCTCCTCATGGGAGCAGCAGCGGTGATGAAGATGGCGGTGGAGATGGCAGCGGTGTCGATGGAGAAGCCTTCCGGGGCACTTCCCCGCTCCGGCAGGGTGCCGGAACAGCAGAATCCTGTCCCCGGATCTTGGCTTCGCGATGGCGGCGGCTCGGGAAGGTTTTCCGTATCGTGGTTCTTCGTATCGGGGGTTTCGCGACGGAGGCTTTATATAGGCGAAGAGGCGGCGCAGGAGGGTCGAAGGGGTGGCCACACCATAGGCCGGCGCGGCCCGGGCCCGGGCCGCGCCACCCTATCATCCGGGCCCACAGGGCCCCCTCCGGCGGCTCTCGGGTGTTCCGGATGCTTCCGGTGAAAATAGGAACCCGGGTCTTGATTTCGTCCGATTCCGAGAATATTTCGTTACTAGGATTTCTGAAACCAAAAACAGCGAGAAAACAGTATCGGCTCTTCGGCATCTTGTTAATAGGTTAGTTCCGGAAAATGCACGAATATGACATAAAGTGTGCATAAAACATGTAGGTATCATCAATAATATGGCATAGAACATAAGAAATTATCGATACGTCGGAGACGTATCAAGCATCCCCAAGCTTAGTTCCGCTCGTCCCGAGCAGTGTAAAACGATAACAAAGATAATTTCTGAAGTGATATGCCATCATAACCTTGATCATACTATTTGTAAACATATGTAGTGAATGCAGCGATCAAAACAATGGTAATGACATGAGTAAACAAGTGAATCATAAAGCAAAGACTTTTCATGAATAGTACTTCAAGACAAGTATTAATAAGTCTTGCATAAGAGTTAACTCATAAAGCAATAAATCAAAGTAAAGGTATTGAAGCAACACAAAGGAAGATTAAGTTTCAGCGGTTGCTTTCAACTTGTAACATGTATATCTCATGGATAATTGTCAACATAGAGTAATATAACAAGTACAATATGCAAATATGTAGGAATCAATGCACAGTTCACACAAGTGTTTGCTTCTTGAGGTGGAGAGAGATAGGTGAACTGACTCAACATAAAAGTAAAAAGAATGGTCCTTCAAAGAGGAAAGCATCGATTGCTATATTTGTGCTAGAGCTTTTATTTTGAAAACATGAAACAATTTTGTCAACGGTAGTAATAAAGCATATGAGTTATGAAAGTTATATCTTACAAGTTGCAAATCTCATGCATAGTATACTAATAGTGCCCGCACCTTGTCCTAATTAGCTTGGACTACCGGATCTTTGCAATGCACATGTTTTAACCAAGTGTCACAATGGGGTACCTCCATGCCGCCCGTACAAAGGTCTAAGGAGAAAGCTCGCATTTTGGATTTCTCGCTTTTGATTATTCTCAACTTAGACATCCATACCGGGACAACATGGACAACAGATAATGGACTCCTCTTTAATGCATAAGCATGTGGCAACAATTATTATTCTCATATGAGATTGAGGATATGTGTCCAAAACTGAAACTTCCACCATGAATCATGGCTTTAGTTAGCGGCCCAATGTTCTTCTCTAACAATATGCATGCTCCAACCATAAAGGTGGTAGATCTCTCTTACTTCGGACAAGACGGACATGCATAGCAACTCACATGATATTCAACAAAGAATAGTTGATGGCGTCCCCGTAAGCATGGTTATCGCACAACAAGCAACTTAATAAGAGATAAAGTGCATAAGTACATATTCAATACCACAATAGTTTTTAAGCTATTTGTCCCATGAGCTATATATTGCAAAGGTGAATGATGGAATTTTAAAGGTAGCACTCAAGCAATTTACCTTGGAATGGCGGATAAATACCATGTAGTAGGTAGGTATGGTGGACACAAATGGCATAGTGGTTGGCTCAAGTATTTTGGATGCATGAGAAGTATTCCCTCTCGATACAAGGTTTAGGCTAGCAAGGTTATTTGAAACAAACACAAGGATGAACGGTACAGCAAAACTCACATAAAAGACATATTGTAAACATTATAAGACTCCATACTCGTCTTCCTTGTTGTTCAAAACTCAATACTAGATGTTATCTAGACTCTAGAGAAACCAAATATGCAAACCAAATTAGCAAGCTCTAAGTGTTTCTTCATTAATGGGTGCAAAGTATATGATGCAAGAGCTTAAACATGAGCACAACAATTGCCAAGTATCAAATTATCCAAGACATTTTAGAGTTACTACATGTAGTATTTTCCAATTCCAACCATATAACAATTTAACGAAGAAGAAACTTCGCCATGAATACTATGAGTAGAGCCTAAGGACATATTTGTCCATATGCTACAACGGAGCGTGTCTCTCTCCCATAAAGTGAATGCTAGGATCCATTTTATTCAAACAAAAAAAAACAAAAACAAACCAACGCTCCAAGCAAAGTGCATAAGATGTGACGGAATAAAAATATAGTTTCAGGGGAGGAACCTGATAATGTTGTCGATGAAGAAGGGGATGCCTTGGGCATCCCCAAGCTTAGACGCTTGAGTCTTCTTAGAATATGCAGGGGTGAACCACCGGGGCATCCCCAAGCTTAGAGCTTTCACTCTCCTTGATCATATTGTATCATACTCCTCTCTTGATCCTTGAAAACTTCCTCCACACCAAACTCGAAACAACTCATTAGAGGGTTAGTGCATAATAAAAATTCACATGTTCAGAGGTGACACAATCATTCTTAACACTTCTGGACATTGCATAAAGCTACTGGACATTAGTGGATCAAAGAAATTCATCCAACATAGCAAAAGAGGCAATGCGAAATAAAAGACAGAATCTGTCAAAACAGAACAGTCCGTAAAGATGGATTTTATTAGGCCACCAGACTTGCTCAAATGAAAATGCCCAAATTGAATGAAAGTTGCGTACATATCTGAGGATCATGCACGTAAATTGGCTTAATTTTCTGAGCTACCTACAGGGAGGTAGACCCAGATTCGTGACAGCAAAGAAATTTGGAACTGCGCAGTAATCCAAATCTAGTACTTACTTTACTATCAAAGACTTTACTTGGCACAACAAAACACAAAACTAAGATAAGGAGAGGTTGCTACAGTAGTAAACAACTTCCAAGACACAAATATAAAACAAAGTACTGTAGCAAAATAACACATGGGTTATCTCCCAAGAAGTTCTTTCTTTATAGCCATTAAGATGGGCTCAAGCAGTTTTAATGATGCACTCGCAAGAAATATTATTTGAAGCAAAAGAGAGCATCAAGAGGCAAATTCAAAACAAATTTAAGTCTAACATGCTTCCTATGCATAGGAATCTTGTAAATAAACAAGTTCATGAAGAGCAAAGTAACAAGCATAGGAAGATAAAACAAGTGTAGCTTCAAAAATTTCAGCACATAGAGAGGTGTTTTAGTAACATGAAAATTTCTACAACCATATTTTCCTCTCTCATAATAACTTTCAGTAGCATCGTGAGCAAACTCAACAATATAACTATCACATAAAGCATTCTTATCGTGAGTCTCATGCATAAAATTATTACTCTCCACATAGGCATAATCAATTTTATTAGTTATAGTGGGAGAAAATTCAACAAAGTAGCTATCATCATTATTCTCATCATCAAATATAGGAGGCAAAGCATCATCAAAGAAAATTTTCTCCTCAATGCTTGGGGGACTAAAAATATCATGAAAACCAGCTTCCCCAAGCTTAGAACTTTCTATATTATTATCAACAATGGTGTTCAAAGCGTTCATACTAATATTACTACCAAGCATGCAAATAAGATTCCATAGGTTTTTTAATTTTCGCATCAAACAATCCATGTTTTAAATCAGGAAATAGAATAAGAAGCTCATTGTTGTCCATTATGCCAAACTAGTGTAAACAAGAAACAAAAAGATGCAATTGCAGGATCTAAAGGAAATAGCTTCGAGCACAAACACAATGGCGCCGAGAAAAGTACTGTTACACGGAACCGGAGTATGAGTGCCTTTTACCTTTCCTCCCCGGCAACGGCGCCGGAAAAGTGCTTGATGTCTACGGGAGCTTCTATTCTTGTAGACAGTGTTGGGCCTCCAAGAGCAGAGGTTTGTAGAACAGCAAGCAAGTTTCCCTTAAGTGGATCACCCAAGGTTTATCGATCTCGGGGAGGAAGAGGTCAAAGATATCCCTCTCATGCAACCCTGCAACCACAAAGCAAGAAGTCTCTTGTGTCCCCAACACACCTAATAGGTGCACTAGTTCGGCGAAGAGATAGTGAAATACAGGTGGTATGAATAAGTAATAGCAACGACACCAGAAAAGTGCTTTGCCCAGGACAGTAAACAAGCAGTAGTAACGTAGCAGTAGTAACGCAGCAGTAGTAACGCAGTAAAACAGTAAACAAGCAGCGATAGCAGTATTTAGGAACAAGGCCTAGGGAATAGACTTTCACTAGTGGACACTCTCAACTTTGATCACATAACAGAATAGATAAATGCATACTCTACACTCTTGTTGGATGATGAACACATTGCGTAGGATTACACGAACCCTCAATGCCGGAGTTAACAAGCTCCACAATAATGCTCATATTTTAGTAACCTTTAGTGTAAGATAGATCAAAAGACTAAACCAAGTACTAGCATAGCATGCACACTTGTCACCTTCATGCATATGTAGGAGGAATAGATCACATCAATATTATCATAGCAATAGTTAACTTCGCAATCTACAAGAGATCATGATCATAGCATAAACCAAGTACTAACACGGTGCACACACTCGTCACCTTTGCACACGTGCAGGAGGAATAAAACTACTTTAATAATATTGCTAGAGTAGCACATAGATAAATTGTGATACAAACACATTGCAATCATAAAGAGATATAAATAAGCACCTCACTATGCCATTCAACAGGTGAATAAGTATTCCGTGAAATATAGCCTAAGAGACCCACACGGTGCACACACTCGTCACCTTTACACACGTGGGACAAGGAGTCTCCGGAGATCACATAAGTAAAACTCACTTGACTAGCATAATGACATCTAGATTACAAGCATCATCATATGAATCTCAATCATGTAAGGCAACTCATGAGATTATTGTATTGAAGCACATAGGAGAGAGATGAACCACATAGCTACCGGTACAGCCCCGAGCCTCGATGGAGAACTACTCCCTCCTCATGGGAGCAGCAGCGGTGATGAAGATGGCGGTGGAGATGGCAGCGGTGTCGATGGAGAAGCCTTCCGGGGCACTTCCCCGCTCCGGCAGGGTGCCGGAACAGAGACTCCTGTCCCCCAGATCTTGGCTTCGCGATGGCGGCGGCTCTGGAAGGTTTTCCGTATCGTGGTTCTTCGTATCAGGGGTTTCGCGACGGAGGCTTTATATAGGCGAAGAGGCGGCGCAGGAGGGTCGAAGGGGTGGCCACACCATAGGCTGGCGCGGCCAGGGCCCAGGCCGCGCCACCCTATCATCTGGGGCCCACAGGGCCCCTCCGGCGGCTCTCGGGTGTTCTGGATGCTTCCGGTGAAAATAGGAACCCGGGTCTTGATTTCGTCCGATTCCGAGAATATTTCGTTACTAGGATTTCGAAACCAAAAACGACAGAAAACGAGAACCGGCTCTTCGACATCTTGTTAATAGGTTAGTTCCAGAAAATGCACGAATATGACATAAAGTGTGCATAAAACATGTAGGTATCATCAATAATATGGCATAGAACATAAGAAATTATCGATACGTCGGAGACGTATCAACGTCACATTTGATGAGACGCGTCCCTTCTATCCTCGCCCCACCTCGGGTACTTACCCGGTGGATGATATCTCTTTTCTTCTTTTTCTGGATGCACCCCCTGCTATCCCGTCTCCTCCCCCTCCTAGTCCTGATGCTCCCCCTTCGGCGCCATCCTCTCCTCCGTCTAGTCCCCCTAGTACTCCTCGTTCTCCGGTTTCGGATCCTTCTGATGTTGTCCCTTCTTCCTCTTCTTCTGATGAGTTGTCCTCCGCTGATGACCTTCCCCCTTCACGGCATGTTCGTCAGCGTCGTGCTCCAGCTCGTTACTCTCCTAGTCAGTATGGTCTTTCTGTCGTTTCCGAGCCGACTTCTTATCGGGATGCCGAGCGTCATCCTGAATGGCAGCTTGCCATGGCTGAGGAAATCGCTGCGCTTGAGCGCACTGGCACTTGGGATCTTGTTTCTCCCCCTTCTGGTGTTCGTCCTATCACGTGTAAGTGGGTCTATAAAATTAAGACTCGCTCTGATGGATCTCTTGAGCGCTATAAAGCGCGTCTTGTGGCTCGTGGCTTTCAGCGGGAGCACGGCCGTGACTATGATGAGACTTTTGCCCCTGTGGCTCATATGACTACTCGTGCGTACCCTTCTTGCTGTTGCTTCGCTCGCCGCTGGTCCGTCTCCCGGCTTGATGTTCAGAATGCTTTTCTTAATGGCGAGTTGAGTGAGGAGGTTTACATGCAGCCTCCTCCCGGGTATTCTGTTCCCGATGGGATGGTTTGTCGTCTTCGACGTTCTCTCTATGGTCTCAAACAGGCCCCTCGTGCCTGGTTTGAGCGCTTCGCCTCTGTGGTGACTGCTGCTGGTTTCTCTCCTAGTCTTCATGATCCCGCACTTTTCGTTCACACTTCTCCTCGTGGACGTACTCTTCTTCTTCTCTATGTTGATGATATGATCATTACTGGTGATGATCCCGAGTATATTGCCTTCGTCAAGGCTCGTCTTCGTGATCAGTTTCTTATGACTGATCTTGGTCCTCTTCGCTATTTTCTTGGCATTGAGGTTTCCTCCACTTCTGATGGCTTTTCTATCTCTCAGGAGAAGTACATTCAGGATCTTCTTGCTCGTGCTGCTCTTGGGGATGAGCGCACGGTCGATACTCCTATGGAGCTTAATGTTAAGCTTCGTCCCTGCGATGGTGATCCTCTTCCCGATCCCACCCGTTATCGCCATCTTGTTGGGAGTCTTGTTTATCTTGCTGTCACTCGTCCTGATATTTCTTATCCTGTTCATATTCTGAGTCAGTTTGTCTCAGCTCCTACCACTGTTCACTATAGTCATCTCCTTCGTGTTCTTCGTTATCTTCGTGGCACGATCACTCGTCGCCTTTTCTTTCCCCGTTCCAGCTCTCTCCAGCTCCAGTGCTATTCGGATGCTACGTGGGCGAGTGATCCTACGGATCGTCGTTCGCTTTCTGCTTACTGTGTGTTTCTTGGTGGTTCGCTTGTTGCTTGGAAGACGAAGAAACAGGTCGCAGTTTCCCGTTCGAGTGTTGAGGCTGAGTTGCGGGCTATGGCTTTGTTGATTGCTGAGGTGACTTGGTTACGGTGGTTGCTTGCAGATTTTGGGGTCTCTGTTACGACACCACTCCACTTTTGTCTGACAGTACAGGTGCTATCAGTATTGCACGTGGTCCGGTCAAGCATGAGCTGACCAAGCATATCGGTGTTGATGCTTTTTACACACGTGCACAGGTACAGGATGATATTGTTGCGGTTCAGTATGTGCCTTCAGATTTGCAGTTGGCGGATTTCTTTACGAAGGCACAGACTCGAGCGCAGCATGATTTCTTACTCTCCAAACTCAGTGTTGTGGATCCACCATGAGTTTGAGGGGGGTGTTAGATGTATATATTTGTCTATTGTAGTTTCCCCATATGTTAGGGGGCTTTCTGCATATGTGCACCTGTACATGTACTATATATTGTGGCCTTTGGCCCCCAGGTAATACAACACGCATATTGCTCTAACACATCAATGTCTTGAACTTCCAGAAACGTTAGGCAGGAGGTGCGCATTCTTTGTTGTAACTGCTATGGAGCAATTTAGTGCGTGTGTATGTGTGTGTGTATATTGCAAGTAGTAGGATTCAGAGGCATTCCACAGTCTGTGGTAATGTTATGTAAATGAGGTTTAGTAGCGATACACCTTCTTTTAGTATTATATGGAAAAGTTCATTTTTGTTTCCTAACTGTTGTTCCTAGAATCTTAGTTTGGTCTTCAAGTGTATACCGGATATTCATGACCTGGGAGGGTGAAATTCGTACATATTTGGTCCTGGTAAAAGCGCATGTCAAATTAAGAAGCTTCCACATGGCTTGTGCAAAAAAATACTTGCAGCAAATGAATTTTTTTTTTTCAATGTTGTTGAGATTTATCTTTCAGTTGATAAGGAGAAGGCACTCCCAGAGGCCAGAGAGGATACCATTCTTTCTGTAGAATGATGAGGACCTGTTGAAAAGGAAATGGTGAGACTCTGTGGTCTTATTTCTTACTGACAAGATGCCAGTGCGCTCGGTGGATCAATATTATCTTTGTGGATGTCACGGTGAGATACCTTGTTTTGTATTCCTTCCGTTCTCTAGTGTAAGACGTTTTGGCAAGCTAGTGAATGAGGAAGTATCTTTTTGCAGCCATGGCGGAGAGAGCACATATCGCCAGCGGAACTAACTGGGTCTTGTGCTTTCTAAATTGTGGGATCAGTACTCAGTAGTTAGCCATTCTTTTCTACATTGTCAAATATTTTTGCCTTGTTCTCTATGTGCATGATTTTTGTCACTTTACTAAGACTGCTCACAGTGCAGAATCTACGTCAGCAAGTTTTCTTATGTTGCAAAGAGTTAATTAGAGTAACCTATTTGGTGAGGCTAACGTATGTACACTAGGCGGTGGGTTTTTATGCCATACCGATCCGGTGCATATTCAAATGAAATAAAATAAATACCTCATCTTTAAATAAAATAAAATACACACCTGGTTCGGCCTTCTTTGAAAAAGCAAAAATCGCCTTACTTATCAAGAGTTTTTTGCCTAATAATTCGAGGTTCTTTCCCTCGAACCGCCTTTCCATTCCGCTGTTTTCCTGCTTCCTTCCTTTGACTTTCCTTGACTTTAGATTTCATACATATTTTAGTTCTATCCCGGTGATTGCCATGGTGTGTGTTTGCAACTCTTGCCAATGTGCTAAAACCCTAAACCCTACCTAATGGAAGCAAAAAAGAAACAAAGAAGAAAATAAGAAAAATACAAATCATCTCACATATGTGCTTATATCCATATTTGCAAAACCTTAATCTAGGACAATTTGGCTTGTGCCAATGGTTGAATAATGTTTCTAAACACTTAATAACACCTTTGGAATCAAATAAACTCAAATCAAATCAAAATAGAATTCAAAATGAGCTCACATGAGATAATGGTCAAAACTGTAATTTATATCAGGACACCTACTTTGAACCTCTGTATTAAGAGATTTTTAAACCAAACAATCCCAAATCTTTGCACCTCATCCAAGAACTCATCAAGGTGAACAACTTTGGTCAAGACCACCCCTGCAAATTCTTTCTCAATTTCAAAATATCATCAAGCAAAGTAGCAACATTCAAATAGATTTAAGATTCTTCCCATTTTGAATTTTTGCAGACCAACTCCATTTTGCACACCACCACCACCACTGTGTCTCAAATATTATTTGAATCAACTCCACCAAAAATCTCTGCAAAATTCAAAAATTCTTTTCATGCGGCCATATGATCGAACACCTAGTGTGCAAATTCCTGCCAACTCAATACATGCTTATATCCAGTGGGTTTTTGCCCTAACCATCCATCTTATGTCACCTTGACTCCTCTCATGTACCCCTTGCTTCACTCCAAGCACTAGAGACACGATATGGTACATGAGATCATCACCATTTGACCATGCCGTGCATGACACCACTCCACCATGCCATTCCTCTCTCCCTTCACCTCAGCCGTGCACAACCTTGTCAGCGACCTCCCTCTCACTCTCCTGGACACGCCAGTACTTGCCATCAATGAAGGGGAGCACCACACGAGCCAGCACGAGCGCGCCCAGTGACTTCCAGCACGCGCCAGAGCGCGCCACGACACGCCCCGGAGCGTGCCAGAGCATCATCGCCACTCGTCATGCTCGTCCTCCATCTACTCCCTCCTCTCGCCCGTTGACCCTGCTACCTCCCAGACACGCCCATTGGACCGCGGGAACGCTGTAGTCGACGCCACCGTCGCCGACGTCCGCCGCAGTACCGTGAGCTCCTGTCAAGCTCACGAGCACGTCACGGCCTCGTTTTCACCGCAGTCAAGCCCGGCGTGACCGCATTGACAGCGCCAACGCGCCTGCGTCATCGCCCAACCCCCTGCGCCCCTGTAGCGATGTCGCCATGGACGACCTCATCTCTGCGCCGTGGCCTCGCCCAGCCGCTATAAAAGGAGGCCTTCCCCTCCCAATTCCTTCACACCACCAGCATTCTCTCCTCTCAGAACCTCTCCTCGACCATCTCCACCTCAACATTACCCACCGTAGCTCGCCAATTGCACGCCGGAGCACAGCGGAGCCGCCGCAGAAGGAGGAGAAGGTTGGCGCCATCCCCGGAGCACCGCGGAGCCGCCGCAGAAGGAGGAGAAGGTTGGCGCCATTCCCTGAACAACTACACTGGTCTCAACCTTAGCACCTTTGTAGAATTAATGTAGCAAAAATAACAAAGCAGGGCCTTTTGAAAATTCAAACATTTATTAAAAATCAACCATAGGTGATTTTGAGTTGATTCCAACTCTCATAAATCACATTTCACATACTCTACATGTTTATGTAAAAAGATCACATAGTTGTTGATACGTCTCCGGCGTATCGATAATTTCTTATGTTCCATGCCACATTATTGATGATATCTACATGTTTTATACACATTATATGTCGTATTTATGCATTTTCCAGCACTAACCTATTAACGAGATGCCGAAGAGCCAGCTGTCGTTTTCTCGCTGTTTTTGGTTTCAGAAATCCTACAAAGGAAATATTCTCGGAATTGGACGAAATCAACGCCCAGGGTCCTATTTTTGCACGAAGCTTCCAGAAGACCGAGGGGAAAGGAAGTGGGGCCACGAGGCGCCGACACAGCAGGGCGGCGCGGCCCGAGTCTTGGCCGCGCCGGCCTGGCGTGTGGGGCCCTCGTGTGGCCCCCGCGTTGCCCTTCCGCCTACTTAAAGCCTTCGTCGAAACCCCCAGTACCGAGAGCCACGATACGGAAAACCTTACTGAGACGCCGCCACCGCCAATCCCATCTCGGGGGATTCTGGAGATCACCTCCGGCACCCTGCCGGAGAGGGGAATCATCTCCCGGAGGACTCTTCACCGCCATGGTCGCCTCCGGGGTGATGAGTGAGTAGTTCACCCCTGGACTATGGGTCCATAGCAGTAGCTAGATGGTCGTCTTCTCCTCATGTGCTTCATTGTCGGATCTTGTGAGCTGCCTAACATGATCAAGATCATCTATCCGTAATTCTATATGTTGTGTTTGTCGGGATCCGATGGATAGAGAATACTATGTTATGTTGATTATCAATCTATTACCTATGTGTTGTTTATGATCTTGCATGCTCTCCGTTATTAGTAGAGGCTCGGCCAAGTTTTTACTCTTAACTCCAAGAGGGAGTATTTATGCTCGATAGTGGGTTCATGCCTCCATTAAATCTGGGACGCGTGACAGAAAGTTCTAAGGTTGTGAATGTGCTGTTGCCACTAGGGATAAAACATTGATGCTATGTCCGAGGATGTAGTTATTGATTATATTACGCACCATACTTAATGCAATTGTCCGTTGTTTGCAACTTAATACCGGAAGGGGTTCGGATGATAACCTGAAGGTGGACTTTTTAGGCATAGATGCATGCTGGATAGCGGTCTATGTACTTTGTCGTAATGCCCAATTAAATCTCACAATATTCATCATATCATGTATGTGCATTGTCATGCTCACTTTATTTGTCAATTGCCCGACTGTAATTTGTTCACCCAACATGCTATTTATCTTATGGGAGAGACACCTCTAGTGAACTGTGGACCCCGGTCCATTCTTTTACATCGAATACAATCTACTGCAATACTTGTTCTACCGTTTTCTGCAAACAATCATCATCCACACTATACATCTAATCCTTTGTTACAGCAAGCCGGTGAGATTGACAACCTCACTGTTTCGTTGGGGCAAAGTACTTTGGTTGTGTTGTGCAGGTTCCACGTTGGCGCCGGAATCCCCGGTGTTGCGCCGCACTACATCCCGCCGCCATCAACCTTCAACGTGCTTCTTGGCTCCTACTGGTTCGATAACCTTGGTTTCTTACTGAGGGAAAACTTGCTGCTGTGCGCATCACACCTTCCTCTTGGGGTTCCCAACGGACGCGTCATCTACGCGCATCAAGACTGTTTTCTGGCGCCGTTGCCGGGGACCTGAAGTAAAGTTACACTACGAAGATCTCTAACTCCCACGTCAACTTCACGCCAGCAACTGTTTTCTGGCGCCGTTGCCGGGGAGATCAAGACACGCTGCAAGGGGAGTCTCCACAATCCAATCTCTTTACTTTGTTTCTGTCTTGCTTTACTTTATTTACTATCTTGTTTGCTGCATTATATCAAAACACAAAAAAATTAGTTGCTAGCTTTACTTTATTTACTGTCTTGCACTCTATATCAAAAACACAAAAAAATTAGTTACTTGCATTTGCTTTACTTATTTCAACATGTTTCCTTTTAATTTTACTGTAAAAGATATACCTGTGGGATAAGGGTCTATAATTGGAAGAGATAATATAGAAGAATTTTTCACCCATGTTAGTATGCATGAAGATCTTAAAGATATACCCCTTGCAAAAGTTGTCCCTACTTATGAAGATGCCTCTGTTTGTTTGGTACGCATGATGGAAGCTAGATTTATTAGTCTCAACCCCATGATACAACACATGTTTCTTACACTTTCCGATATGGAGCGGGGAGAGAAGAGAGATTTTGTTCTAAAAGTCT
>NW_025901263.1:0-12352 GCF_022539505.1 Lolium rigidum
GCGCGACTTCAACTTCGTCGGCCATGGCAACTTTTCTTGTAGTGATTATGCTTTTGTATGATGGAAACAACACACATGATCCTTTCAATGGCGCATTAAGCACTCTCAGATATTTGAGACAAGTCATGCTATAACAATAATTACTAAGCATATGATTAAAATAACATCTAACATGACATGCCAAAGTCTAAGCCGCAGTCTAAACAAGCTTCCTTTTGCATCAATATAAGCATGAAACATTTTACTCGTCTCCAACACCAATCAATTTATTTGAAACAACTCTCATAGATAATAATCAATAAAGACCGGAGAGCTAATCATACCCTACTAAAGAAAACCAAAAAACTCTGAAAAAAATATTAGTGGAAAACCAAGAGCTAAACGCAGTACTAGCAAAAGAGAACACTCGCAGAACAATAAGAGTGAAAACTAGAGTATTCTATGCAATGAAAACGGAGCGTGTCTGTCACCAAAAAAAATATGTTGGGGTCAAACTATATGGTACAGAAAAAAAAAACAAAAGAAAACTAAAAACACAAATAAAGATGCTCCAAGAACAACACATAGCATATGAAGCAATAAAAATATAGTGTCTTGAAACATGACCTGGTATTTTTGTTGATGAAGAAGGGGATGCCTTCGGCATCCCAAGCTTTGACGCTTGTACCTCTTGGATATTTCTTGGGATTACATGGGAATCCCCAAGATTGAGCTTTTGTCCATGCTTCATCTCATCACATCATTTTTCTCTCCCTCCACTTGAAAACTCCTTGCATACAAAACTTCACACAATTCTCATTAGCAGCATTAGTGCAATCAAAATAATAAATCCACTTGGTTCAGTTATAACATATATCAAACATATATTAAAACATTAACTACTGTAGCAAATTATACAAAAAGCTCTTTCCTCAA
The DNA here is from genome assembly GCF_022539505.1 of Lolium rigidum. Taxonomy (NCBI): domain Eukaryota; kingdom Viridiplantae; phylum Streptophyta; class Magnoliopsida; order Poales; family Poaceae; genus Lolium; species Lolium rigidum. Next base: position 916 of record NW_025901263.1, read on the forward strand.
AAGAACTAAAAAATAAAGAGATTAAAAAGCAAATGCAAATAGTGGCAGAAATCTGTCAAAACAGAACAACAGGTAAAGATCGATTTTTTCGAAAATCTTCTGTTGGCCAGATCGAAAAGTGTTAAACTAATGAAAGTTAGATAATAACCTAGGGTATATGATCAACAAATTTCAGATCAAAATTACATTCTGGCTGGGAAAACAAATTTTTATGGCGACAACATAGAATCTGTTTCAGGACAGCAACTTCCCCAAATCTTACTTTCTTCCTATTAGAGGCTATTCTTCGCACAAAAATGAAATAAAAATAATAAGGAGAGGTTATCATAGAGGTAGTAACATCCTACACTCAACAAAAGAAAATTTACAGAAATAAAACATGGGTTATCTCCCAAGAGTGTATTTCTTTAACGCCTTTCAGCTAGGCTCGGTAATTTGACAAGATGCTGACATAAGAAATATGAATTGAAGCAAAAGAGAGCATCAAAGAGAAAATATGAAACATATGTTCGTCTAACCCACTTCCTATGCATAGGAATCTCGTACACAAATAAATCCACAAAGAACAAAGTAACAAGCATAGGAAGATAAAATAAGAGTAACTTCAAAACTTCCAGCATATAGAGAGGTGTTTTAGTGCCATGAAAACTTCTACAACCATATTTTCCTCTCTCATAATAACTTTCAGTAGTATCATGAATAAACTAACAATATAACTATCAGATAAAATATTCTTATCATGAGCCACATGCATAAAATAATTATTACTCCCAACATAAACATAGTCATTCTTATTAATTGTAGTGGGAGAAAATTCAAAAAAATAGCTATCATTATTACTCTCATCACCATAATCATCAAATATAGGAGGCATATTGTAATCATAATTAATTTTCTCCTCAATAGTAGGTGTACTAAGAATAACATAATCATCATTGTAATCATCATATATTTGAGGCATAGTATTATCATAGAAAATTTCCTCCTCTAAAGCCTGGGAACTAAAAAGATCATTTTTCCTAAAAACTAGCTTCCCCAAGCTTAGAATTTTTCATAGCATTACCAATAATGGTGTTCAAAGAATTCATACTAATAACATTGCTACTAGAATGCAAGTAAAGTTCCATAGGTTTTTTAATTTTCTCTTCAAACACCTCATGTCCTAACTCAAGATAAATACTATAAAGCTCCCTAAATTTTGTGTTGTTTTTCATTAAGCCTAACTAGTGTAAACAAAAACAAGAAACAAAAAGATGTAATTGCAGAATCTAAAGGAAATAACTTCGAGCACTCACCAGCAACTAAAAGATTTAGTAGCGAGAGGATGTGAGTACCTTTTACCTTACCTCCCGGCAACGGCGCCAGAAAAGAGCTTTATGTCTACGCACACTTCTATTCTTGTAGACATCGTTTGGCCTCCAAGTGCAGAGGTTTGTAGAACATCATCAAGTTTCCCTTAAGTGGATCACCCAAGGTTTATCGAACTCAGGGAGGTAGAGGTCAAAGATATCCCTCTAAAGCCACCCTGCAATTACGATGCAAGAAGTCTCTTGTGTCCCCAACACACCCAATACACTTGTCAGGTGTATAGGTGCACTAGTTCGGCGAATAGATAGTGAAATACAAGTAATATGGATGATTATGAGTGGTAATTGCAATCTGAAATAAAAATGGCAGCAGGCAAACAAGTAAACGGTGTTTCAATGCTTGGAAACAAGGCCTAGGTTCACTAGTGGACATTCTGAACAATGATACCATAATTGAATTGATAGATATTATCTCTTTACTACGTTACTCTGAACCACTCTCCGGTTTGATAACAAACACAAATTCACTACGTAGGGCTGCAAAAGCATTCCTTGAAGTTTGCATTCCCAATCTATGGACGCCCCATGCTATCACTTTGAGCATACAAATATGGTACTAACTAGACACCACAATTCATAAATATTTCTGTAAATTAAGCTTAAGAAACAAACATGGTGCGCACACTGTCACCTTCACACCGCTGGACAAGGTGTCCCCGGAGATCACATAATAAAAGCACTTGAGTAGCACAATAGTTGAATAATAACATCTACTTATTCAACTAGATCACAAAGCTCATGATCACACAAAGATCATACATGTAGAGATATATAGACCACATAGCTACCGGTAAAGCTCTCAACCTCGGGGTAAAACTACTCACTCCTCATCATGGGAGTCATCAATGGCGATGGAGATGGCGGTGGAGTCGATGGAGATAGCTCCGCGGGCAATTCCCCATCCCGGTAGGGTGCCAGAATAGAGACTTATGTCCCCCAGATCTTGTCTTCGGCGGCGGCGGAGCTACAAAACTTTTCATGGACGGAGGCTGGTGTATTTAGGGTTTTTGCGTCAGGAGATATTTATAGGCGGAAGGGTGAGGTTGGTGGAGGCCAAGGGGCCCCACACCACCCCTAGGTGCGGCCAGAGGCTAGGCCGCGCCTAGGCCTAGTTTGGCCGCCTCTTGGACCTCCTTCGTGTGCCCTCTGGACTCCGTCTTCGTTTCAACAAAATAGGAACCTCGGCTTTTGTTTCGTTCAATTCCGAGAATATTTTCTGTACAACTTTTCTGAAATACAAAACAGCTAAAAACAGGGAACTGGCACTGTGGCATCTTTTCAATAGGTTAGTGCTGGAAAATGTATAAAAGTGCAATGAAGTGTAAGCAAAACATATATAAATTGGTGTAAAACAAGCATGGAGCATCAAAATTATAGATATGTTCGCAACGTATCAGCCACGGCAAAAAGAGAGCCATTTGTCGCCAAACAGAGCCGCCACCCACCAGATCCATCTAAACCACACCGAAGAAGATCCACCACCATTGTTCATCCATTCAATCTCTAATCTCCTCCATAGCAATAGCCATCACCATTATAATAGAGATATCCTTGAGAATTTACGACCATTGTAAGAATATTGTGATTTTAATTCAAGTATTTGCAACAATGATTTTTATCTTTGATCTTGATATCATGTGTGAGTAGTCCTCATGGTCTATGGGTTGGGGTGCATCCTCGCAGCGTTTATATGCATCTAATCTCATGAGTTTGTGTAGAAATTGAATGGAAGCTTTGCAATATTGTATCCTTGTCTCTTTTGTCTTGATTCGATGATCTGCAAGTACCCATGTCTACCAGATTGATGGATGGAAGAGGTGGGATCAGGGGAGAATGGCGTGCTATCGTGAAACCTCAGTGATAGAAAGGGGAAAGTAACGATACACATTTAGTGATTCGCTCGGGATCAATGACACAATCATCTAGCTTAATGCTTTTGTATGTATTCATTTACTTAATACTTGTTGTTACTCTCGGTTGTGGGGACAATGGTTGGACCAAGATACTCTTATCACCTCTGGTTTCATGGGCAATAGTATTTACGGATGTGCTGCTCACAAATCTCTCATCACTATTTTATTTACTACACATTTGTACTTCATTTCTATATGTATGCATAGCTGCAGGAGAATCCTTGACCCTGGCCTATTTTAATCCATTGAACACAAAATGAAACAAAGTAAACTAGAAAGGTCCAATAAACGTAAAATAAAATTAACTAGCAAGTCTTGTAGACGTTTCCTTTACACCACTTCAGCAGTGCTTCCCAATGTTCGATTAAACCTAGGTCTTCTAGGGAAAAAACTTACAATACTACAACCCATGATCTGGATCGAAGGTATCACCGTGACTGTCGCCCTCGGTCTGATATTGTGGGCAGCCGTACTGACATTGTGGGCATCCCAAGGAAGAGCCACTTGTGACATAAATGGGCCTTTGCCGTGACGGGAGGCCCGACTGGTGTGCTGCTTACGCAGGTGCCGTTCGATCGCTTCCCGGAGATCCCACCTGGGAACGATCCCCAGCTCGTTGCACAAGGGCATGCGTGCCATGATGAAATTGATGCTGTCCAGATCCTCGAAAAGGGCGGGGATCTCCAACGAGGGTATCTCCACAACTTCAGATCCGCCGCACAGAAGGTCCACTTTCCAGTCAAGACCCATCGTGGCAGGGACTGAGTGCCTTCTGGTGAAGAGCCGCGTGCGGTCATGCACGTGCGTAAGCTACCAAGCAGGGGCGGGGTGAAATGGCATAGGGGAGAGGAAGTGCTTGAGGAAGTTGGTCGTCATCTGCCGCCATATCAACCCTCATGCCTTCAACTCCTTGATGCGCTCGAAGACGTGTCCAAATTCAGGGTCTCGTTCCCCCATGGCTGTCCAGTTCACCTGCTCAGAAGGACATAGCGGTTCAGTTAGTGACTCGTTGGGTTCGGAGAAAAACACCAACTCCATTTGTGGTGCCACTTGGCAGTCGACTTCATCCCCTCCAACGAAATTTACTCTTCTATGCTTCAGAGGGCCAAGATTACCCCACCGATGGCATCACGATTCGCCAGTCAAGGGAAAAAATAGTGGCGAAAGAAGGCCATGTTCGGGAAAAAAAATCCCCACAAAGGCCTCAGATTTTGAAACACTAACACTGCCAGAGGACCGTCCGGGTGGATATGCGCTAGGATAAGGCCATATTCTTCCACGATGGCCACCATGAGCACGAAAAGCGGCGGCACCATGCCCGTCGTGGGGAAACAGGAGTATACCCGTACGTACCCCTCTGTTGATTCGGAGGTGTTAGGTGCCAAGAGCTTCGTCGCGCCATTCTCGTTGGCCTAGGAAGCCACAACATATGCCAGGCGATTGAAGGATGCCATGTCTTCACCTGGAGGGAATAAGGCTTGGGTGGAGCGATGATACGTCTCAAACGTATCTATAATGTTTTATGTTCCATGCTTGTTTTACACCAATTCATATATGTTTTGCTTACACTTCGATGCACTTTTATATGATTTCCGGCACTAACCTATTAACGAGATGCCACAATGCCAGTTCCCTGTTTCCTGCTGTTTTTGTATTTAGGAAAAGTTGTACATGAAATATTCTCGGAATTGGACGAAACAAAAGCCGAAGTCAATATTTACCGTAAGGAAGACAGGGTCCAGAGGGGAGTCGAAGGGGGGCAGCAGGGCGGCCACACCTACCCTAGGCGCGGCCTGGCCCTAGCCCACGCCTAGGGGTGGTGTGGGCCACCCTGGCCTCCACCGACATCGCCCCTCCCCCTATTTAATCACGATCTCGGGCTCGCCATGCCCGCCTCCGAAGTGATGCGTGAGTAGTTCATCCCTGGACTATGGGTCCATAGCAGTAGCTAGATGGTTGTCTTCTCCAATTTGTGCTTCATGTATAGATCTTGTGAGCTGCCCTACATGATCAAGATCATCCTTATGTAATCCTTGCATGTTGTGTTTCTTTGCGATCCGATGAATATTGTATACTATGTTGAGGTCGATTATATATTCATGTCATATGTTATTTGTGATCTTGCATGCTCTCCGTTGCTAGTAGATACTCTGGCCAAGTAGATGCTTGTGACTCCAAGAGGGGGTATTTATGCTCAATAGTAGGTTCATGCCTCTAGTTTTCTGGAAGAGTGACAATAACTTCTAAGATTGTAGATGTGTTGTTGCTACTAGGGAGAAAACAACAATGTTTTATCCAAGGATAATTCTACTGTTTACTTTACACACATTACTTAATGTGATAATCTGTTGCTTGCAACTTAATACTGAAAGGGGTTCGGACGATAACCGGAAGGTGGATTATTAGTCATAGATGCAGTTGGATTATGGTCTATGTATTATGTTGTAATGCCCAAACAAATTCTTGTAGTAATCATCCTGTCATGTATGGTTGATATTTTGTTAATTGCCCAGCTGTAATTTTTTTTTTGACCCTGGACTGTGAGGCAAAAGCCCCACAGCAAATTTTCTTTATTTAAAACATAGAAAAAGTCTGCAATATATACAAAAGAAGAGAAGAAGCTAAGAAAAAGCTCAAAATAGCCTCTAAGGTAGAGACTTTATCCAAGAAAGAAAACTATCTCTATGTTTGTCTTTAATCCTATATTGCAGTAAAGTAATATCATGGATGAACTTGCTTCTCCACTTAGTGAAGGAGCTCCTTTCACTTTTGAAAATCTTCTCATTTCTGATTATCCAAATGTTCCAACATGCCACCATCATAACTTCCATAAAGAAAGGGTCTTTGAAAGCTTCTTCTGGCCTGATCTATCACATCTTGTATCTGATCATGTTGATGCCATTCTATCTGCAAATAATTCCAAATTCTGACACTGAAATTACACTCAAAAAATAAATGTATTCTATCCTCATAGTTTCTTCCTGGACATAGCACACAGTGTGTATCATCCGTCACCTTCCAATTTCTCCTTTGCAACAAGTCTCTGGTGTTAAGCCTATCCACCAACAACAACCAGGCAAACACCTTTGTCTTCATAATACAACATGACCTCCACAACCACTTATATACTCTGGGTACTTGTAAATGGGAATGTATATGTTCGTAAAAGCTTTTAGATGTATACTTCTCACCCCAGCAATACTTCCAAACATCCCTGTCCTCAGTTAAAGGATTATTCTGCATAAGACTTTGCAGATCCAAAAGTTCCTGGTAAGCCTGTGTTGACAGTGGTCTATGGAACAGATTCCCCATTTCCTGGGTATGGTACACCCGGGCCTTCGAACAATTTTCATTGATCACAAAAGAGAATAATCTTGGGAATCTTCTACACATTGGTCTAAAGGAATTCTGTAACACCCAATTATCAGACCAAAAGAGCAAAGTATCCCCTCTTCCATGGTGAACCCTAGCCACCCCTCTGAAGTTATCCACTTGCTTTATAACATCTTTCCACCAGAAAGATCCACAAATGTTTTCAGCATGTGGAACTTTGTCCTGATAATAAGCCTCCCATACTAAATTCACCCAAGGTAAATCTTGCTTATTGTAAAACTTATCAAGAAACTTAATCAGCAGTGCAACATTTTGCTTCTGGAAATCCACAATCCCCAGACCACCTTTAAGCTTAGGTTTACACACCATTTCCCAAAGTTTGCTAGTGACTGCTTTGGTTCCCCTTCCTTATCTCTCCATAGACATTGTCTCAGGATTCTATCTAACTGCTTAGTTAGTCCAACTGGCAGTTGCAAAGTGCAAAGGAAATGAAGAGGCATGGAGGCAAGAGCAGATTTTATCAACTGCAAATGAGCACCTTGAGACAAGAAACTAGAACTAGCTGTCAATTTCCTTTCCAATCTACAAACCAGGGGTGATAACTCTGTGATTGTTGGCTTAGTTGTACCCAGGGGTAAACCTAGATAAGTGAAAGGCATTTTACCCACTTGACACCCAAAGGCCTGGGACAAATGCTGTAATCTATCCTCGAGACACATTGATGGGCAACATATAAGATTTCTCATAGTTTATCCTCAAACCGAGTGAAGCCGAAAACTTCTGCAATGTTTCCTTAAGGGCCAACAGCTGTAGCTCCTCAGCAGGCAAAATCAACAAAGTGTCATCTGCATATTGCACAATTGGGAAATCCTCATCACTGGTTTCAATAGGTCTGCATAAGGTACCCATCTGCACCATATCATTTACTGCAGACTGCAGCAGGTCTGATCCAAAAATATAGAACAAAGGTGAGATTGGGTCACCCTGACGAACCCCACGTTTACACTGAAACTGCTTCCCTGGAATTCCATTCAACAAAATGGAAGAGGTACCAGAAGACATTATAGCTCTAGCCCAGTTAATCCATTTTGAGTTAAACCCTTTAAACTCCATCACTTTGAGAATTGCTTCATGTTCAATTGTGTCAAAGGCTTTAGCAAAATCCAATTTCAAAATAACAATTGGTCTTTTTGAGAGCTGACAGAGATATAGATATTCAAAGGACCAAGCTAAACAATCCTGGATAGATCTGGACCTGAGAAACCCATATTGATTTTTATGAATACAGCTCAAAATTCTCTCTTGCAATCGATTAGCTGCCAATTTTGTCAAGAATTTCACACACACATTGGTCAAAGAAATAGGACGAAAATCAGTCACCCTAGCAGGCACTGGCTTCTTGGGTACTAATGTAATGTATGATCCATTGATATTCCCCAATTGTATAGTTTCATCATGGAAATCTGCTGCTAACTTATAAAAGTCATGCTTGACAATGTGCCAACATTTCTTAAGGAATAAACCATTAAAACCATCAGGTCCGGGTGCTCTATCCACTTGGCATTTCCTTAATTACATCATCCATTTCTTTTTGCTCAAAAGGTTTTGTAAGATCTTCCAGGCCATCCACCCTCTGCAGAATTCTTGCAAGATCAAAACTGCATAGAAATACTCTCAGAGCATCCCATCCTTCCTTTATATTCTTTCCATAACATTCCTGCCATAGTCTCATGATCATTGATTTCATTACCCTCCTCATCTATCAACATAGCAATTGTGTTCCTCCTATATCTTTCAGTTGCCATTGCATGAAAGAACTTAGTATTATCTTCCCCTTGCTTGATCCATCTGATAGTGCATCTTTTCCTCCAATAATTGCACTCTGCCAACAGCAAGTCATCCAAATGAAGCTTGACAATATTTCTGAAGTTAAATTCCACTCTGAAAAGTGATCTCTTTTCTTCCAAAGTATCCAGGGCCAAGATCACTTCATTACATTTTTGTATCAATGCTTTTAATTTGGCCAGACTGACATGCCATTTTTTCAATTCATGTCTTAGCCTTTTCATCTTATCAGCCACTATAGCTGAACTATAAGATTTATGAGACTCCTTTTCCCAGGAATTAGAGACACACTCCAAAAACCCAGGCATACTGACCCAATAATTATCAAATCTGAAAATCTTAGACTTGGGTATATTTGTATCAATATTAACAATGCAAGGCACATGATCAGATCCATTTTTGGCTAATGGGATAACCAATGTGTTAGGGAAAGTAGAGATCCAATTTGCACTAGTGAGAAACCAATCCAACTGCTCTAGAAGAGGATCCTGCTGCATATTTGACCAAGTGTATGCTCTCCCTTTAATGGGAATTTCCAGGAGCCCCAACTGCCCAATGATTTCATTAAACAGGAACATGTCATTGATGTCCCCACCTGGTTTATTTCTATTATCTTGTGAGCGCATAAAATTGAAATCACCAAGAAATAACCAGTTTTCTTCAGAAGGGATTTGCAAGTTGTATAACCAAGAAACGAAATTATCTCTCTCCACACCCTGACAAGGCCCATATACACACACAAGCGTCCAGGCTTCATTATTATGCATAGAAGTGAATTTAATTATTATGCCATATTTTTCAGTTTGTACTAGAACTCCTGAGAAAATCGCTGAATTCCAAAGAACCAAAATACCCCCTGATGCACCTACTGAAGGAGCACAGGCAAAGCAATCAAACCTCTTGGGACAAAATTTTCGAATAGTTCGCCAATCAAAACTCTCACACTTTGTTTCTTGCAAACAGATGATATCACATTCACCTTCTTCAATTTTTGATCTTACTTGCCTTTGTCTATTATCCGCATTAATTCCTCTAACATTCCAACAAAGAATTCGCCACTTTCTCTTATGGAATGTACTCATAGATAATCACCATAATATAAGCAACAGATAATAACTGACATATAATATCAGTCAAAAGCAACAGCCAGCACATAAACCATGTCTCATCAGTAGTATCACCCACTCCACCCATGACTGACATAAGCACAGCCATGAGAGTACAAATAGGAACACAAAAGCTTGCCAGAACCAGTTTGAGAATACCCCACATCACCCCAAACATAAACTCACACACATCCTGATACTGATGCACACACCACAAAACCCCAAAAGCTCCCTCATAAACCCTGCTGGTTGTACTAATCATGCTTCTCTTCAGGCTTGGTCTTCTTCTTGGCCACAGCCTCAAGCTGGTCCAGTGTCAATTTGCTTGGATCAATCCCTAGGGAAAGTCCCACCCTTTGTAACACATGCACAGGAGTGACAGGGTAATCTTCCTCTGCCCTCCCCTTTTCCCCTTCCTCAGCATCATTACCTTTCTTCTCCTCCTCATCATCTGCGCTCCGAATCAACAACTTGGCTCTGGATTTCTTCTTGATCTTTGGCTGAATTGAGAGCACAGGTTTGGGCTTATAACCCTCTGCTAAACAGCTTCTTGTAAACCTTCTTTCTGCAGGCTGAACCAGCTGTGATTTTGCCCTTCTAGAAGCCCTTTTATTCAGGGTCAGTGGAGTAACCATGACATCAATTCCTTCTTCTGATCCTTGCTGAATTTCACAACTCCTCATCTGCAGCATAGGCTTATTTGTAGAATTCTTCTCCAGGAGAGTCACCCTGAGCCCTCCTTGCCACTTTTCAAGATGCTTACCCTGTATTCCAGTGAGAGCCCAAGCAGATGGCAACTTGTTCAATTCAAGCATAGCAAATGCTGAAACCTTCATATCCTCTGGAATTGTTTTCAGACATAAAGCTGGTAGAACCCAATTAGCCATCTTTCTCCACTGCATAGCAGGCGGGATAACAGGCCCAAACCTAGTGACCACCATGCCAAGATTGATCACATTGAAAGGATGGTTATCCATCTGAAGCAATGGCTGAGGTACTCCACCCTGCATATTAACAGACGAGCTAGAATCATTCGACATACTTAGCACCATGGATACAGGATGCTCATTATCTTCTTCAGCCCAGCTGTAATTTGTTCACCCAACATGCTATTTATCTTTATGGAGAGACACCTCTAGTGAACTATGGACCCCGGTTCTTTCCTTTACACTGATAAATTCATCTACTACAATCATGTTCTTTTACTTACTGCAATTCACGTTCTCTTTAATTACTGCAAACATCTCTTTCCACTCGATACGTCTAATCCTTTGTGTTCAGCAAACTGATGAGATTGACAACCTCACTACAAGTTGGGGCAAAGTACTTTGGTTGTGTTGTGTGCAAGTTTCACATTGTTGCTGATGCCGGTAGTACGCCCTGCCACTAGTCAGCTAGCAACACCTTCAGAAGTCACGCCTTTCTCCTACTAGCCGATTAAACCTTTGTTTCGTACTGAGGGAAAACTTGCTGATGTGCTCATCACACCTTCCTCTTGGGGTTTCCCAACCGCTTCCACAACAACCGTCACCAAGATTGTCTGGCGCCATCACCGGAGCACCATCAAGCACCACTTAGCCTAATCCTTGCCGCGTGCCGATGAGCACGAGCCGCTCTTCGTCTTGCCCCGACCTTAGGAGGGTTTGAGCGGGGCCATCAGAGAAGCAGAAGTGGTGGTGACGGTGAGATATGTGGGGAGATGACATGGATCAGACCGATGGAAGAAGACTAGGTCCGTATGCAATGGAGTGAACTGCCGACCCTCTTGCGAAGGCGGTTCTTGTAGGCGAGGCATGGTGGAGCGCAGGACAGTTCCCCTCCTCGCCCACTGATGCATGTAAAATGCATACATGAACTTTGTTATTTATTGTTG